>NC_036872.1:260682-303409 GCF_002910315.2 Salvelinus sp. IW2-2015
CTTGAAAGAGTAGCCACATGCTGAGCACTTGTTGGCTGCTTTTCCTTCACTGGAGTGCTTCATCATCTGATGCAGCGCTCCATCCATCACTCTCCTTCTTGGTCAAATTGCCCTTACACAGCCTGGAGGTGTGTTGGGTCATTGTCCTGTTGAAAATCAAATGATAGTCCCACTAAGCGCACAACAGATGGATGGCGTATCGCTGCAGAATGCTGTGGTAGCCATGCTGGTTAAGTGGCCATGAATTCTAAATAAATCACTGACAGTGTCACCAGCAAAGCACCATCACAACACCTCCATGCTTCACGGTGGGAACTACCTATGCGGAGATCATCCGTTCATCTACTCTACGTCCACAAAAGATACGGCGGTTGGAACCAAAACATATTTACATTTACATTTACTTTAAGTCATTTAGCAGACGCTCTTATCCAGAGCGACTTACAAATTGGTGCATTCACCTTATGATATCCAGTGGAACAACCACTTTACAATAGTGCATCTAACTCTTTTAAGGGGGGGGGGTTAGAAGGATTACTTTATCCTATCCTAGGTATTCCTTAAAGAGGTGGGGTTTCAGGTGTCTCCGGAAGGTGGTGATTGACTCCGCTGACCTGGCGTCATGAGGGAGTTTGTTCCACCATTGGGGTGCCAGAGCAGCGAACAGTTTTGACTGGGCTGAGCGGGAACTGTACTTCCTCAGAGGTAGGGAGGCGAGCAGGCCAGAGGTGGATGAACGCAGTGCCCTTGTTTGGGTGTAGGGCCTGATCAGAGCCTGAAGGTACGGAGGTGCCGTTCCCCTCACAGCTCCGTAGGCAAGCACCATGGTCTTGTAGCGGATGCGAGCTTCAACTGGAAGCGCAGTGGAGAGAGCGGAGGAGCGGGGTGACGTGAGAGAACTTGGGAAAGTTGAACACCAGACGGGCTGCGGCGTTCTGGATGAGTTGTAGGGGTTTAATGAACATATCACATTTTGACTTATCAGACCAAAGGACAGATTTCCACCGGTCTAATGTCCATTGCTAGTGTTTCTTGCCCAAGCAAGTCTTCTTTATTGGTGCCCTTTTGTAGTGGTTTCTTTGCAGCAATTTGACCATGAAGGCCTGCTTCACGCACTCTCTGAACAGTTGATGTTGAGATGTGTCTGTTACT
This sequence comes from Salvelinus sp. IW2-2015, assembly GCF_002910315.2. NCBI lineage: Eukaryota > Metazoa > Chordata > Actinopteri > Salmoniformes > Salmonidae > Salvelinus > Salvelinus sp. IW2-2015. The sequence continues at coordinate 261,835 of NC_036872.1, forward strand.
TGAACTCTGAAGCATTTATTTGGGCTGCAATTTCTAAGGCTGGTAACTCCAATGAACTTATCCTCTGCTGCAGAGGATAACTCTGGGTCTTCCTTTCCTGTGGTGGTCCTCATGAGAGCCAGTTTCATCATAGCGCTTGATGGTTTTTGCGACTGCACTTGAATAAACTTTCAAAGTGCTTGAAATGTTCCTGAATGACTGTTCTTCATGTCTTAAAGTACTGATGGACTGTCGTTTCTCTTTACTTATTTAAGCTGTTCTTCCCATAATATGGACTTGGTCTTTTACCAAATAGGGCTAGCTTCTGTATACCACCCGAACCTTGTCACAACACAACTGATAGGCTCAAACGCATTAAGATGGAAAGAAATAACACAAATTAACTTTGAACAAGGCACACGTGTTAATTAAAATGCATTCCAGATTACTATGAAGCTGGTTGAGAGAATGCCAAGATTGTGCAAAGCTGTCCTCAAGGAAAATGGTGGCTACTTTGAAGAATCTCAAATATAAAATATATTTTGATTTGTTTAACACTTTTTTTTGTTGGGGTTACTACATGACTATATGTGTTATTTTATAGTTTTTATGTCTTCATTGTGATTCTACATTGTAGAAAATGGTAAAAATGAAGAAAAACCCTTGAATGAGTATGTGTCCAAACATTTGACTGGGACTGTATACAGTTGAAGTAAAAAGTTTACATACACCTTAGCCAAATACATTTAAACTCAGTTTTTCACAATTCCTGACATTTAATCCTAGCAAAAATTCCCTCTTCGGTCAGTTAGGATCACCACTTTATTTTAAGAATGTGAAATGTCAGAATAATAGTAGAGATTTATTTCAGCTTTTATTTCTTTCATCACATTCCCAGTGGGTCAGAAGTTTACATACACTCAATTAGTATTTGGTAGCATTGCCTTTAAAGTGTTTAACATGGGCCAAACGTTTCGGGTAGCCTTCCACAAGCTTCCCACAATAAATTGGGTGAATTTTGGCCCATTTCTCCTGACAGAGCTGGTGTAACAGAGTCAGGTTTGTAGGCCTCCTTGCTCACACATGCTTTTTCAGTTCTGCCCACAAATGTTCTATAGGATTGAGGTCAGGGCTTTGTGATGGCCACTCCAATACCTTGACTTTGTTGTCCTTAAGCCATTTTGCCACAACTTTGGAAGTATGCTTGGGGTCATTGTCCATTTGGAAGACCCATTTGCGATGAAGCTTTAACTTCATGACTGATGTTTTGAGATGCTGCTTCAATATATCCACATCATTTTACTTCTTCATGATGCCATCTATTTTGTGAAATGCACCTGTCCATCCTGCAGCAAAGCACCCCCACAACATGATGCTGCCAATTCCCGTGCTTCACCGTTGGGATGGTGTACTTCGGCTTGCAAGCCTCCCCCTTTTTCCTCATAACATAACGATGGTCATTATGGCCAAACAGTTCTATTTTTGTTTCATCAGACCAGAGGACATTTCTCCAAAAAGTACAATCTTTGTCCCCATGTGCAGTTGCAAACCGTAGTCTGGCTTTTTTATGGCGGTTTTGGAGCAGTGGCTTCTTCCTTGCTGAGCGGCCTTTCAGGTTGTCGGTATAGGACTCATTTTACTGTGGATATAGATACTTTTGTATCCATTTCCTACAGCATCTTCACAAGGTCCTTTGCTGTTGTTCTGGGATTGATTTTCACTTTTTGCACCATAGTACATTCATCTCTAGGAGACAGAACGCGTCTCCTTCCTGAGCGGTATGACGACTGCGTGGTCCCATGGTGTTTATACTTGCGTACTATTGTTTGTACAGATGAACGTGGTACCTTCAGGCGTTTGGAAATTGCCCCCAAGGATGAACCAGACTTGTGGAGGTCTACAATTTTTTTCTGTCTTGGCTGATTTCTTTTGATTCTCCCATGTCAAGCAACGAGGCACTGAGTTTGAAGGTAGGCCTTAAAATACATCCACAGGTACACCGCCAATTGACTCAAATGATGTCAATTAGCCTATCAGAAGCTTCTAAATCCATGACATCATTTTCTGGAGTTTTCCCAGCTGTTTAAAGGCACAGTCAACTAGTGTATGTAAACTTCTGACCCACTGGAATTGTGATACAGTGAATTATAAGTGAAATTATCTATCTGTAAACCATTGTTGGAAACATTACTTGTCATGCACAAAGTAGATGTCCTAACCGACTTGCCAGAACTATAGTTTGTTATTAACAAGAAATTTGTGGAGTGGTTGAAAAACGAGTTTTAATGACTCCAACCTGAGTGTATGTAAACTTCAGACTTCAACTGTACATTTGAACCTTCCTATGGACTTAAGTCTTATAGCCTTATTTGCGCATTGTGCCCCTTGCAGGCACTTCCACTGAGGTGAATAACATTAGGAAATAAATCATTTAGATTTTCTTCTTAATCGATGTGCTGAATGTGTTGACTCCCTGTTTGGCCATGAAAATACATCCTCTTACATTCAAGTGTATTGAGCAAGGGTTGGTTGCAATGTAAATGCATATTGTCTTATTGTTAGACTGTTTTCCTCAATTCATATTTGATCAAAGCAATGACTGCAAGTGTGTGTGTGTTTGGAGGCATATGAATCAATGCTGATGTTGTCCCCCAAACTGCTGCCTACCCCTGCAATAACCTGGTGTGCATGGGAACAGCTGGACGAGAGAGGCTAGTGATGTGTAGCCGAAGTAAGAAGCTAGATATTAGGCCATTCATTAGCTAAATATTAGGGTTATAGGCTAAATATTTACCATTCAAAGTGCAAGAAAAAAAGTTAACAGATTATGAAATGGCAGATCCAGGCTGTGCTCTGGTCGCAGGGCATGCAAAGCTTCGCTATTGATTAGGCCTACGTTTTTAGACAAGACAATTATTATACCTGGGCTACAACAGTGAAAATCGAGTGAGTACACAATTATTGTCCATAGGCTGTAAACTGTAGTGATGTAGGCTAATTTGAATAAGCGCTCAAACGTCCATGTTTGTTTCAGGCCGAAATAACTTCTTAGGCTTACAGCCTAGGACCGACTATGCAACCGTTTGGGTCTATTCTCAAAAGTTTAGAAGGTCCAGAAAGGTACATTAGCAGGCCACTCATGTATGTCTATTGTCAGGATGTATGTAGCCCAGTGTTAAGATTAGCCAACTAGAGGAAAATATGAGCTTCTCACCAACGCCCCGCTCGTTCTTAATGCTGTAGCCTATTTTACATTCAGCAAGTAAGCGCAAGTGTGCATTTCTTGTTCAATAGGTTATTAGAAAGCTAAGGAAAATCAGTTGAATTAAGTGTCCAACAAGCTTTTGTAGTCTGGCTTTTCCTGGGACTCCAGAAGATTTTAAGAGGAATAGCGGTGGCAGCAGAGAGGCCAGGTGTATACTTGTAAAACAGAACAAAGACAGACCGGCTCGAGATGTAGCCTATAGCCTATTCAAGTTAGAAGCATATTAGCCCATAATTCATAAGCTCATTGTTAGGCTTAATACTGCAGTGGATATATCCAGTCAATTTACACAGCAGAAAAAGTTTATCAGATAACGAAGTCATAGGTAGCCTTACACTATGTACGCTCCCTCCCAGTCCCCAGGTACCAGCTCGAAAAGCTACCCTATTTCAGTTTTTTAGGGACAAGAAATGTATCCTACCTAGGCTGCAACAACACAACGTAATGAAGAATGTTATTATTGTTAAGTGGGTACAAATCTCTAGTCTAGGGCTCCTGAGTGGCGCACCGGTCTAAGGCACTATCTCAGTGCTACAGGCGTCACTCCAGACACCCTGGTTCGAATCCAGGCTGTATAACTACCAGCCGTGGTTGGGAGTCCCATAGGGCGGCACACAATTGGCCCAGCGTCGTCCGGGTTTGGCCGGTTTAGGCCGTCATTGTAAATAAGAATTTGTTCTTAACTGATTTGCCTAGTTAAATAATGGTTAAAACATTTTGTCATTTGAATAACCGCTCAAAAGCCTGGTGTTTTGAATGCATATTCATTTCAAAATAACTGCATCCAGCCCCATAACTGGGCAACCATTTGGATCAGTTATGGGGGTTTTCTCTGCAGTTTAGCCTACAAGCTCCAGGAACATTAGCAGGCCATTAAGGTGTATTTTTTCCGGATGTATCTGCGAACAGAAACATGCTAATGCAAGGATTTCTAGTGGCGCGCATATGAATTATGATATTGCGTGAGCGCGGAGGAAGTTATATCCATAGTTTCCACGTTTTTGCTTCTTTGTTTTAAAAGCATTTGAAAATTAGGTGAATACTTCTCAATCATTCTGATTTGTGTTCTGATTGTGACATGCTGTAAAATTTCTCACAGTGTGAAATGCTGCTGTCAGATCCTGCCATAGGTTTTGGATATTATTCAGATCTGGCCACTTCACTCGCCATTCAAGAACAGTCCAGTTCACAATTCCTGGGTGCTTTTTTAAAAATCTCTGGAGTTGTGCTGCTGGAAGACGCACAACCTTCAATGGAGACCCAGTTCTTGGACACTGGGTTGAACATTGGACTACAAAACACCTAACAATCTGCTGATTTCATGATGCCTTGTGCACTTTCAAGGCCCGCAGTACCAGATGCAACAAAGCAACCCAACAGAATTACCAGACCTCCCCATGTTTGATTGTAGGGAGGGTGTCAGTTAACACTGATCTGTATTGTCTTCAGAACATTTTTCCCTGGATTTTTGGCTTGTTTAGGTGGGTTTTTAAAAAGTTAAATCACGCTTTCTTGTCTCCTTCAGCAGTGGGGTCTTCCTATGTCTACCAATGACCAAATGAAGCAATTAATTACGGGTGAGGTTCGATAATACTGTGGGGTTGCTTTGCTGCCCCTGGTACTGGGGGCCTTGAATGTGTGCAAATCTTCAGATTATCAATGTGTTTTGGAATGCAATGTCCAACCCAGTGCCAAAAAACTGTTGAAGATTGTGGGTCTTCCAACAGGACGACAACCCCAAACACACACAAAGCACCCTGGAATGGTTCAAGAAGAAACGCTGGACTTTTCTTGAGTGGCCAGTGACGAGTCCAGATCTATATCCCACCCATAACCTATGGTGAAAGCTGAAAACAGCAGTTGGCGGAGGGCACCCTTCAAACATTGAAGAATTATAGCAGTTTGCTGCTGCAGAGTGGGCCAAATTGCCATTAGAAAAATGCAACAAGATCATTGATGGCTACAAGAAGTATTTGTGGCAGTTATCTTGGCCGAAGGCTGTGCAACCAAGTACGAACTCCGGGGTGCCAATTTTGTCCATGCCATTTGTCTTAAGTTTACAATTTTAACTGAGGAAATAAAGTTCACAAAAATATATTTGGTTCTGCAATGTTGAAAATCCAATAGTGTGGAGACAGTTTTTTTCAATTTCAACTTATTTGAGAAGAAATGGGGAATTATTTAAAAGTGCAAGGGTGCCAATATATTGGTCTGCAACTGTACATATCCGTTGTAGATCAATAGTACAATAATAGTAAAGTATAAACACCACAAACACCATGGGACCACGCAGCCGCCACACCGCGCAGGAAGGAGACGCGTTCTGACTCCTGGAGATGAACGAACTGTGGTGCGAAAAGTGCAAATCAATTCCAGAACAACAGCAAAGGACTTTGTGAAGATGCTGGAGGAAACAGGTACGAAAATATCTGTATCCACAGTAACTCGAGTCCTATATCAACATAACCTGAAAGGCCGCTCAGCAAGGAAGAAGTCACTGCTCCAAAACCGCCGTAAAAAAGCTACACTACGGTTTGCAACTGCACATGGGGACAAAGATTGTACTTTTTGGAGAAATGTCCTCTGGTCTGATGAAACAAAAATAGAACTGTTTGGCCATAATGACCATTGTTATGTTTGGAGGAAAAAGGGGGAGGCTTGCAAGCCAGAGAACACCATCGCAACCATGAAGCACGGGGGTGGCAGCATCACGTTGTGGGGGTGCTTTGCTGCAGGAGGGACTGGTGCACTTCACAAAATACGATGGCATCATGAGGTAGGAAAATTATGTGGATATATTGAAGCAACATCTCAAGACATCAGTCAGGAAGTTAAAGCTTGGTCGCAAATGGCTCTTCCAAATGGACAATGACCCCAAGCATACTTCCAAAGTTGTGGCAAAATGGCTTAAGGACAACAAAGTCAAGGTATTGGAGTGGCCATCACAAAGTCCTGACCTCAATCCTATAGAACATTTGTGGGCAGAACTGAAAAAGCATGTGCGAGCAAGGAGACCTACAAATATTTCACAGCTCTGTCAGGAGGAATGGGCCAAAATTCACCCAATTTATTGTGGGAAGCTTGTGGAAGGCTACCCGAAACGTTTGACCCAAGTTAAACAATTTAAAGGCAATGCTACCAAATGCTAATTGAGTGTATGTAAACTTCTGACCCACTGGGAATGTGATGAAATAAATAAAAGCTGAAATAAATCTACTATTATTCTGACATTTCACATTATTAAAATAAAGTGGTGATCCTAACTGACCTAATACGGAATTTTTACGAGGATTAAATATCAGGATTTATTAAAAACGGAGTTTAAATGTATTTGGCTAAGGTGTATGTAGTGCACTACTTTTGACCAGGAGCCTCATTTTATAAAGTTGCATACTCACAAAATATGCCCCAAAATTAGCATGTACCAGTTTCCACAGAAAAGTTGGCATTTATAAAAACTGCACTTGACGTGAGAATGTGTTTTATTCTCCCGCAAACTTTTGACCATTCATTCGTACAGTTTCTAGTGGTTGAAGTATTGTATTGCAATAATGCAAAAGTACCCTAATAGCCCTGTGCAAATGGGAAATATGACTTCCTCATAACAAAAAACGTGTAGCTAAAATATAATAACAAGTTGCAATAATTTGCTGTTAGTGAGAAGAGCGAAAATCTATTTTCTTTGTATTCTAAAATAATTATATATTTCTTATTCATTTCATTTCCATGATCATTGCAGAATAAATTCCTCACCTTTTTCTGACTGTGATGGTTTCATACTTACAAAATAGCCTATTGGCCTACAACAAGTTAGCATGAGATACCATTCGTCCCATCTCATTTAATTTGACCCACTTCACAGCAGTAAATCGATAAACTAACAGTATTTTGCCCTGTGCGATCCGATCCAAGCACAGTTTAACCGTAGAACAGACGGTTCAGCTTTTACATTGACGTTTGAAGGCTACGTCTGAATACTGTAATGTAAAACTTCTGGAGTAGCCTAGACAATATTTTAATTTAGAAACGTAATACATATATCATAACCATTGCACCTTTTCTGGCCATGAGTTCATATTCCTGAAGTAGCGATACAACAAATTAACATGCACATCTCTCATTTCATTAGGACTATTAGATAGGCTATTATAATTTCAATGTTTTTTGCTCTATGCACCCGAAGGGAGTGCGGTTTATAACATACAGTAGAATTGAACAGGCGAACAGACAGTTGACCTACTGTAGTTGGGGGAAAAAATCAGAGTAGACTGTGTTTCGAATTCTCGGGCAGTGCAGCATATTTAGGTTTGGTGAAAAAGTACATGCAAAACATTGAATTCAAACGATCTGTTAACAGGTCCACAACAGTTTGCAATTGTTTTTGTGTTTCAGAAACGGTCAAATACAGCAAATGTCACACAAATATATAAAAATGCCAACACCAAAGACATTTGATCAAGTTTACCTTTGATATTTCCTTTTAGATATACTGTCTTGGCCTACTTCCAATACTTCCAAAGTAAACAAAAAATAATAGCATTATTGTCACTGTAAAATGTGAATAATGGACGTTATTCGGCGGAGTTATAATGCTTGTAAACGCGCGGTTTTAAGACAAGTCTGATTTATAAAGGGAAACGTGTGTGTGTGTGTGACGTGCGCCAAGTTTATGAATCTCAATGTTTTTGTTCATACGCAGTAGTTTCAGAAATAGCGCACGCAGATATCTAGTGTAAAATTTCACTTAACGGTTATAAATGAGACCCCAGAGGCCGATGGCCCTGTTAATTCTTTTTGCATTTTATAGGGAATATGGTGCCATGTGAGAAACACTGTAAATACAGTATCTCTCCCCTAATGAATTCAGCAGAGAAGGGCTATGGCTCTACCAAAACAATACCTTGCCTGTATTATTTATAATTAATCCTGCCTCCATGTTTTATTTTCTTTGGTTGTCTCCTATGTAGCACTTAAATGAATCCATTATGGAAGACCTGTATCAATTAGTATTCTTCTTTTCCTTTCTTTGTCCTCTGCCCTCTTGGTCATGTCATGAACATGCTGACTACTTGTATTAAATTAATTATTTGCAACGATAAGACACGTGTGTGATATTCAGGTCTCAGTGTTGCAATAGTGCATATATACAGTGCCTTCAGAAAGTATTCACACCCCTCGACTTTTTCCACATTTAGTTGTGTTACAGCCTGAATTTAAAATTGATTAAATTCAGATTTGTTCTCACTGGCCTCTACACAATACTCCATAATGTCAACTTGGAATTATGTTTTTAGAAATGTTTACTAATTAATTAAGCATGGACTCACTCCGTATGCAATAATAGCATTTACAAATATTACGAAACATGCATCATGTTTGCAACAAGGCACTAAAGTAATACTGCAAAGAATGTGGCAAATTAACACTTTGTATTCAGGAGAAAAATGTTTAGGGCAAATCCAATACAACACATTACTGAGTAACACTCTCCATATTTTCAAGCATAGTGATGGCTGAATCATGTTATGTGTATGCTTGTAATTGTTAAGGACAGGATAAAAAATGGAATGGAGCTAAGCACAGCCAAAATCCTAGAGGAAAATGTGGTTCAGTCTGCTTTCCACCAAAACCTGGGAGATTAATTCACCTTTCAGCAGGACAATAACCCAAAACACAAACCCATATCTACCCAGGAGTTGCTTACCAAGAAGACAGTGAATGTTCCTGAGTGGCTAAGTTACAGTTTTGACTTAAATCTACTTGACAATCTATGGCAAGACCTGAAAATGGTTGTCTAGCAATGATCAACAGCTCATTAGAATAAAAAAATAAAAAAAGAATAATGGCCATGCGTTTTGACAATTAAGACACTGCAGTAAATAAAACAAAAAAAAATCATCTCTCTCATCAAGTAAGGGCAGATGGGTGTGCCTTCGCCAATCAAAGCTACAGTAGGCTTTTATGCAAATAAGCCATTTGCCACAGGGGCCTGCCATCATTCACTTTGAACTGGACTGTGTTTACAGGCAGTAGCAATAGTACGATTTTAGAACATTAGAATACATTCTCCAAAAGCCACAAAATATACCTGAATGGATTTCTGGAAATATGTCAATACCATCTGAGTTCTATTACATTTGGGAACTTTACAGACCTATTGATCAAACAAACATGAAAAGGTAAGCTGCCTCTCCCTCAGTTATGCACATCAACAACAAGATCAACAACTATGCTAGCCAGAGCAAGATGAGCTAAAATCTAACGAGGGAACATTAAATAAATCCTCTCAAACCTTTTCAGCTAGTTGGCTATCAAAATTGCACTGATAAGCGATGGGGAATACTATGGTGTCAATTCCGATTCAAAAGTTGAACGGGCTAAAGTGAGCAAACACTTGAGTCGAGAGAGAAGAAATGGGGTCGAGCAAGCAGAGGACCGTCTGTCAAGACTCAGAAAGGACTGCACGCATGCCGACTCCACACACAGATGTCTTTTCTCCCGCTCACACCAATTTTCCAGTTTGCTCTCCAAAATCCATTTTGTTCTCGCAACCGCTTACTGTAATTGTATAAAGGGGACATTCTAGCCAATGAACATAGCCTGTAGCAGTCTACTGAAATGCAATTGGTTAGTGTTTTGGACCAATCACGGCTTGACTGCTCTCTATCCTGATTTTCTTTTTAACAGCGAGATGAAAGGGGATGGTGAAAGGTGAACGATGTCTGACAAAAGTGAATAAGTTCGATAGTTTTTCAGTAGAGAAACTATCGAACTTATTCACTTTTGTCAGACATCGTTCACCTTTCAAAGCCAGCATCCCGTTCACCTAAAAAGCCAGCATCCCGGAGTCGCCTCTTCACTGTTGACGTTGAGACTGGTGTTTTGCGGGAGCTATTTAATGAAGCTGCCAGTTGAGGACTTGTGAGGCGTCTGTTTCTCAAACTAGACACTAATGTACTTGTCCTCTTGCTCAGTTGTGCACTGGGGCCTCCCACTCCTCTATCTATTCTGGTTAGAGACAGTTTGTGCTGTTCTGTGAAGGGAGTAGTACACAGCGTTGTATGAGATCTTCAGTTTCTTGGCAAGTTCTCGCATGGAATAGCCCTAATTTTTCAGAACAAGAATAGACTGACGAGTTTCAGAAGAAAGGTCTTTGTTTCTGGCCATTTTGAGCCTGTAATCGAACCCACAAATGCTGATGCTCCAGATACTCAACTAGTCTAAAGAAGGCCAGTTGTATTGCTTCTTTAATCAGAACAACCATTTTCAGCTGTGCCAACATAATTGCAAAAGGGTTTTCTAATGATCAATTAGCCTTTTAAAATGATAAACTTGGATTAGCTAACACAACATGCCATTGGTAGATATTCCATTAAAAATCAGCCGTTTCCACCTACAATAGTCATTTACAACATTAACAATGTCTACACTGCATTTCTGATTAATTTGATGTTATTTTAATGGACAAAAAAATGTGCCTTCATAAACAAATGACATTTCTAAGTGACCCCAAACGTTTGAACGGTAGTGTATATAGGACACATGAAGTTGATTTGAGATGATCGTTTTAGCACTATTCGAGAAGTATGATCAGCAGAGGAGGTCTCATCATTGTGTAACATTGAGCTCATTCTTGCCTCTTATTTGAAAGGAGAAATAATGATATATTCCTGACACAAGTTTGAGACTTTTATTAGACTAATGATCTTAGTCTGAGGTGATCATTTCAGAAATATCTAAGTATGAAGGAGTGCTCTACATTGTATGTGCAACGTCTCCTCCATGTCTCAAGTATTTCTCTTATTACTACAGAAGCTATACATGAGCTTGATGAATGAGATATGAGACACAATTGAGAATTTCATTTGTTAGCATTAATTTGCCATATTAATTATGATTACCTGTTAAAAATAAGAATAAACTGATACAGTTCAACAAATGTATTCAACAGTGCTTATTATATTAATGCATCTCACTTTTTTTCTCACCTGAATGATCTGAATCTAGGAGTACAGGGGCTCTCTGCAATTATATTCAATGTTCAGGACAAAATTTAGGCTATGATTAAGAAGTTGGAGCTCCTCTCTGTCTGCATTAACAAGGACAACACACAGGTCTTTCCATCATTGTATGATTTGTTTGGTGTGCAAATGAACTCAAGCTTACGGACAATGTCAAATGTCATATCGCGAAGCACCTGAGTGAGTTGGGTGCGCAATTATGCAGGTACTTTCCTGAAACGGATGACAAACAACTGGATTTGTCATCCCTTTCATGCCCTGCCTCCAGTCCACTTACCGATATCTGAACAAGAGAGAATCATCGAAATTGCAACAAGCGGTTCTGTGAAAATTGAATTTAATCAGAAGCCACTGCCATATTTCTGGATTGGGCTGTGCTCAGAGTAGCCTGCCTTGGCAAATCGCACTGTTAAGACACTGATGCCATTTGCAACCATGTACCTATGTGAGAGTTGATTCTCGGCCCTCACTAGCATGAAAACTAAATACAGGCACAGACTGTGGAAAATGATTTAAGACAGACTCTCCAATACAACTCAACATTGCAGAGTTATGAGCATCCTTTCAAGCACACCCTTCTCATTAACCTGTGGTGAGTTATTCACAATTTTCGATGAACAAATAAGGTTTTATATGTAAGATGGTTAAATAAAGAGCAAAATTATTATTATTATTTGTGCCCTGGTCCTATAAGAGCTCTTTGTCACTTCCCACTAGCCGGTTGAGACAACAACTCGCACTCATTCTTATGTTTAATAAATGTATCGTATAGTGTGTGTATGGCAGGCTTACAATGATGGCAAAAAAACATTTGAGAGTGTGCTGACCATGGTGCAAGAGGGAGTACGCAGCTGGAGGTTGAATGTTTGAAGGGGTACGGGAATAGGGTTGCAAAGGGTCGGAAACTTTCCGGTACATTTCTGGAATTCTTCCGGAAATTTTACACGGGAAGTTAAGCCCAGGAATTTGGGGAATTTTGCTTAAATTCATAAAAAAAAGTTCGCTTATAACAGTAAACCTTTTTAGTGAGATTGAAATTAGGCAATTCTAGATATTGTGGCATATTTTGGTTCAACTATCCCCAATTCAATGGCATTGCAACCCTCTGCATGCACAGCGCATTCTTCCATCACATGTGTAGTGCACTCTTCCATCACAGGTACAGCTGATTCTCAAGATCTTGCACACCAATGAGATGCTATTGAGCCCACGCTACTACACTGTCTGAGCCAAGGACTACATGCTTTCTGATATGTTTTGATTACAGTACTGGGTGGGGTGAATATATTTTATATGACATACATGATTTTTCGTTTACTAGTAAATAGTAGCCTACAGCAAAGTGTGTTTAAATCATTTCTAACTTGTTAACAATTTCTGCTAGTTAGTTTTTGCTACCATGTGGGTTTTAGTTTGCTTGAGCCTGCTGAGGAGTGTTAATTCACCTGTTTCCGTACATGTTTCATTTTAAAACATTTATCTTACAAATGAGTTGTTTAATCTAACTGCTTAACTATTTATCTGTTTATGGAGAAAAAAAAAATCTTTACAGGACAATGCTAATGGACTATCTGATGTGTGGAGACATTTCACTGCAGCTAATGTAGAGAAGGAAAAGCTGTATACATTTGCAAATACTGTGCCAAATCATATGTAAAGAATGCAACAAGGATGCAGAATCATCTGGTCAAGTGCATAAAGTTCCCTCAGCGCTCACAACAAGCAACCTCTGACAAAAGTCCCTCTACTTCTATTTGAGGTGAAAATGATGAATCAGACACCTTATCGATAGCAACAGCTCATGGTCTTCCTGGAATCAGAAGTTTTTTTCACTCAATGGAGGAACGTCTTCAGAGAAATGCTGATGAATGTCTTGCTCGAGCTGTGTATGCAACTGGTTCACCTCTGATGCTCACAGGCAATGTGTATTGGAAGAGATTTCTGAATGTTCTTCGCCCAGCCTATAACCCTCCAACCAGACATGCTTTATCTACTCAATTGCTGGATGCAGAGTTCAACAGAGTTCAAGCAAATCATAGAGAAAACAGACTGTATTGCAATCATCTCTGATGGGTGGGGGAATGTTCGTGGGCAAGGAATAATTAACTACATTCTCTACCCCTCAACCAGTATTCTACAAGGGCACAGACACAAGGGACAACAGACACACCGGTCTCTACATTGCAGATGAGCTGAAGGCAGTCATCAATGACCTTGGACCACAGAAGGTATTTGCACTGGTGACAGACAATGCTGCGAACATGAAGGCTGCTTGGTCTAAAGTGGAGGAGTCCACCCATTGGCTGTGCTGCTCATGCATTGAATCTGCTCCTCAAGGACATCCTGGCACCTAAAACAAGGGATACACTCTACAAGAGAGACAATGAAATGGTTAGGTATGTGAAGGGTCATCAAGTAATAGCAGCAATCTACCTCACCAAGCAAAGTGAAAAGAATAAGAGCACCACATTGAAGCTGCCCAGCAACACTAATTTGGGTGGTGTTGTCATCATGTTTGACAGTCTCCTGGAGATGGAGGAGTCTCCAAGAAATGGCCATTTCACAGTCTGCCGATATGGACAGCCCCATCAAGAGGATCCTCCTGGATGATGTATTTTGGGAGAGAGTGGTAAGCAGCCTGAAACCTATAGCAGTAGCCATTGCACTGATTGAGGGAGACAATGCCATCCTGTCTGATGTTCATAGAAGAAATCTGTACTGCCCTGCCCACTTCACTGTTGCTCCAAGCAGAGTAAACTGCAGTTCTGAAATACATCATAAAGCGTGAAGACGTCTGCATTTTTATAGTCCCGTATAGGGTTGCACATTTTGTGGAATCTTTCCGTAGGAACTAACGGAAATATATGCAAATTAATATTAATGCCATTTAAATGTAGATGTTTTTTTTGCGTTGGATATATTTACCATATCATATGGAGACAGAAACATACACCTTTTACCTTATTATAAGTAGACATAATTGCAAAGGATTAAATCCTTCCAATAGAAATATAAAAACTGTTTAGTTACGAATTGAACTTTAATTAAATGATTTGACTCTTCACATGGTATGATTTCACTGAACAACAAAAGAGATGGAATATTGAATGATCCCCAATGATCCATCACGTCTCCCAAAAAACGTTTTCAACATCTGTAAAATTATAGAAACTAAAGCTTTGGTTGTCTTCCTCTCAGGCTTCCATGTCTTCTCCCTGGACCTCCTCAATGTCCACCTATTGAACATCAGACTCTGAGGCCTCATCTTCACTGTCACTTTCCAACCTTGTTGAGTATTCCTTGTTGTCAGGCTCAAAATGCCTCAAATGTGCCCGGATGGCCACCAATTTTTCAACCCTTGTATTGGTCAGCCTGTTGCATGCTTTGGTGTGTGTGTTCCCAAACAAGGACCAGTTGCGCTCTGAAGCGGCAGAATTGTGGAGATATATCCAGCACCTTCTTTGTGGCAAACCTTTGTCTCTTTGGAGGACAATTCTTCTTAGGCTTTCATGTCCATTCTGTGACTAGTAATTTCAATATGTTTGTTTTCAAGAGAATTTGCATTTTCAATTGGCCTGCTTTGACCAATTGTAATAAATAACAATTCAAACCCATGAATCACTCATGATATAATGATAACTACAATCATTGCTTTATCTACATTCAGTTAATTTAGCAAGCAGATAAAAATTATTGGGTCATATGGACAGAAGTTAGAGATTATAAGTGCTGGGGCCGGATTCACAAAACTTTACTTACTTTGTTTTGTAAGAAGTTCTTAAAAATTAAGGAGTTCATCAGTGTGCAATTCCTCAAAATGTTTCATAGTTTTCTTAAGAACTTTGTAAATATATTTCTTGTTTCTTAAATATCTAATTATGTGGCATTGACATTAGTGACGTGCTTGTTGTAATTTTTATTAATTTTTTACCTTTATTTAACTTGTAAAAAGCTAGCTAGCTGATAGACGCAAACAATGTTCTTCCTCGAAGACATAGCAAAACAAAATAATCTGTTTCAGTAGCTATAGCTAGCTAGCTAAGTGTAACCCAGTCCCGTCAAGTCATAGCAGCCAGCTGGCTTCATCATTATAACATTAGTTTTGGGCAACAGGGTTAAGTACTTACATGGATTCCAAAATCATTGCTAAGAATATTGAACATGACTGCAGTTTCTACTGGTCATTGTTTTCAGGCTGGTTGGATTGGCGCTAACTAGGTACCAAGCTAAAGCTATCTACCCCAGAAGTTTCTAATAACATCTGTATCAAAGATATTTGCAAACATTTTTAATCTTGCTTGTTTGATCCTAATCTAATTTAAAATGCTCTCACAGACGTTTTCCCATTCGGTCGAACAAATAATGCCTTATTACCAACGCAGTATTGTACAGCTTTGACAGTGATCGTAATGGTGGCGCTTGGCTTGCACGTGCAAATCCAGTACACACAACATTCTATAATGTTCTATAATGTTATTTGACGCGTCAAATTAAGTGCTTATTTGACGAGTCAAAGTGTTATTTGATGTGTATCTTTTTTGACACGCAAAGACCCAAACGGCTTTCCATAGTCCTAAAGTTAAGTACATTTCCAAGAAGAAATCCTAAAACATTATCTTCAAGAATCCCATTTCTTTTCAACTTTTTTATTAGGAAGAAACATATGAAAAAAATTAAGAACATTTTCAATAACTTTATTGAGGAATGGCAACTTGGCTTAAGGTTTTGTTGAATCCGGCCCCTGGTAGCTAGCTAGCAGTAACGTAAACTCACCACATTCCGTACAAATGTGTGCAACCGCGACATTCAAATGAGGCTGCAAAGAAAACTAATGGGACTGTAGCGACTGTGTTGACTTCAAAATCTGGGGTGTGAACTACGTTTCTATTGAAGCGTTGATCGACATGGTAATGGCTCTATAGTATTGGAGAAAAGTTGAAAAAAACTGACCCTCTGTTACATCGTGACGTGTCATGCCGTAACATACAGCACACGTAAAGCAACTATTTCTGTCTTACAATCTCTCTCCACCAGGTGTAGCACTTCTCTCATCGTTTAAAAACAAGAAATGGACAGTGACGGAGGTAAGGGGGYMARKRKMWSWRTTTTTMRGRSMRKWRWMRYKYRGKMCWRYWCWRTCWKAAYYCKYRMMTTWKRTRRMAAGATCACTTTAGCACCGCCCTAAAAACCCGATTCAAATTCGACACACACCTTCAAATAGTTATGTAATGACACATTATATAAACTCTTTATAGTGTTTTATTTACATTTTAGAGGCGACAAGGTGATAAGTTGGACAGATCGAGTGAAAAAAAGCAGTTTCCCCACACATCTCCTCTTCTCACTACCAAGCAGTAGTTTCGCTGCCCTACCCGCCATCTTTAAAAAGACCCGACGGAGCTCATTGCCTTCTTGAATTATGCAGAAACGGGCAGCTTGGAGGTCATGTCATTTTGTTGGAAAGGGGAGAAATGGTGCTTTACAATGGTATTGTCATTACAGTTGATCTGGAAGTATTACGTTTTTGAGGCGCTAAAATAAGGTCAATTGTATGGACCAAGGCGATGTACAAAAGTGAGTGAGTTTACGTTAGCTAATGTTGGAAAATATAGCCCTGAAACTGATATTATTATTTCACCTTGGGGTACGATAATTTAATCGTTCAGTCTGTTCAGTTGATTATGATTCTTACCTTCTTTACTTAGCAAATTCAAACTTCTTTACTTATCAATTTCAAACTATCTGCCAGTGAGGGCCCATGTGGATCACTCATCATCAGCATCAGCAAAGCAATGATCTCAATCCAATCTCCAACTGTCATTCCCGCCTGTCTTTGACTGGCGTCCAATCACATTAGGAAATAAATTATATGTTCTTTGAAATAAACGCAAAACAAAATATGCCCGGGTTGATTAGCTAGACTTTATATGGTTTTGCCAGGGAGCTCTTACAAACTCACGGGGAAAAGTTGCATCAGTGTTTGCAAGAGCTAACTAAGTAAAATAGCTTTATCTGTTTGTATTTGTAATGCAAGTTTATCACATAATATACTTCAGTCGAGGCCCCATGCATATTCCATTCCAATATAACGTTCGCCTAGATGGTAGCCTTATGCATATCAAAAACAAAATAATGTTTTTATGCACAACAACACCCGTAGTATTTCAGCATGTGTGTGTACTGTTTATAAGGGACAAAACTCTTAACAATTTTATTTGGTAATGCATATTAGTATTGTATCTCGAATCTTTATAAGATGTGTTTGGCCTAACCCGGATGTCCTAGCCGTGTCTGAATCCTGGCTTAGGAAGGCCACCAAAAATCCTGACATTTCCATCCCTAACTGTAACATTTTCCGACAAGATAGAACTGCCAAAGGGGGCGTAGTTGCAATCTACTGCAGAGAGACCCTGCAGTGTTCTGTCATACTGTGTATTGTCTGTGCCCAAACAATTCGAGCTTCTACTTCCAAAAATCCACCTTTCCAGAAACAAGTCTCTCACCGTTGCCGCTTGTTATAGACCACCTTCTGCCCCCAGCTGTGCCCTGGACACCATATGTGAATTGATTGCCCCTAAACTAGGACATGCTTAACACCCCGGCCGTCCTACAATCTAAGTTATATGCCCTCAATCGCACACAAATTATCAATGAACCTACCAGGTACAACCCCAAATCCGTAAACACAGGCACCCTCATAGATATCATCCTGACCAACCTGCCCTCTAAATACACCTCTGCTGTCTTCAACCAGGATCTCAGCGATCACTGCCTCATTGCCTGCGTCCGTAATGGCTATGCGTTCAAACGACCACCCCTCATCACTGTCAAACGCTCCCTAAAACACTTCAGCGAGCAGGCCTTTCTAATCGACCTGCTATCCTGGAAGGATATTGACCTCATTCCGTCAGGAGAGGATGCCAGGATATTCTTTAAAAGTTTAAACATTTAGAACCAGGAACAGATATAGCCCTTGGTTCACTCCAGACCTGACTGCCCTTGACCAGCACAAAAACATCCTGTGGCGTACTGCATTAGCATTGAATAGCCCTCGCGATATGCAACTTTTCAGGGAAGTTAGGAACCAATATACACAGGCAGTTAGGAAAGCAAAGGCTAGCTTTTTTAAACAGAAATTTGCATCCTGTAGCACAAACTCCAAAAAGTTCTGGGACACTGTAAAGTCCATGGAGAATAAGAGCACTTCCTCCCAGCTGCCCACTGTACTGAGGCTAGGAAACACTGTCACCACCGATAAATCCACAATAATTTCAATAAGCATTTTTCTATGGCTGGCCATGCTTTCCACCTGGCTACCCTTACTCCGGTCAACTGCCCGCACCCCCCACAGCAACTTGCCCAAACCTCCCCCATTTGTCCTTCACCCAAATCCAGATAGCTGATGTTTTGAAAGAGTTGCAAAATCTGGACCCCTACAAATCAGCTGAGCTAGACAATCTGGACCCTCTCTTTCTAAAATTATCCGCCGCAATTGTTGCAACCCCTATTACTAGCCTGTTCAACCTCTCTTTCGTATCGTCTGAGATCCCCAAAGATTGGAAAGCTGCCGCGTTCATCCCCCTCTTCAAAGGGGAGACACTCTAGACCCAAAATGTTACAGACCTATATCTATCCTACCCTGCCTTTCTAAGGTCTTCGAAAGCCAAGTTAACAAACAGATCACCGACCTTTTCGAATCCCACCGTACCTTCTCTGCTATGCAATCTGGTTTCCGAGCTGGTCATGGGTGCACCTCAGCCACGCTCAAGGTCCTAAACGATATCAGAACCGCCATCGATAAAAGACAATACTGTGCAGCCGTATTCATCGACCTGGCCAAGGCTTTTGACTCTGTCAATCACCACATTCTTATCGGCAGACTCAACAGCCTTGGTTCCTCAAATGACTGCCTCGCCTGGTTCACCAATTACTTCTCAGACAGAGTTCAGTGTGTCAAATCGGAGGGCCTGTTGTCCGGACCTCTGGCAGTCTCTATGGGGGTGCCACAGGGTTCAATTCTCGGGCTGACTCGTCTCTGTAAACATCAATGATGTCGCTCTTGCTGCTGGTGATTCTCTGATCCACCTCTACGCAGACGACACCATTCTGTATACTTCTGGCCCTCCTTTGGACACTGTGTTAACTTGTGCCCTGTGAAATGCCTTCACTGAATGCAGTGAATTACTGTGGCGACCAGCATGTTTTTCTATTGCAGAGAGGTGCCTTGCCTCCAGTTGAAGTTCACTTGATGCTCCTATTATGTTTGTTCTCGACTTATGTGACTTTGTCACAAAAACTATGGTCATTGGTCATCCGTGCGTAAAAGTCAGCTATGGCATTTGCTACAGAGACCCAATGATATGCGAAATAGCAGGGATAGACTGCACTAGTTTGACTGCATGGACCATTTGCATGGGAATATTTTGAATACCATGTATGCGCCTTAACAAATAGCCATTTTTGTCTTTAAAATGGAAACATGAATGAGTATCACCCTCCCGGATCCGGGATCCTCCTCATCAGAAAAGCTGACTAGCATAGCCTAGCATAGCGCCACAAGCAAATAATAGCATATAAATAACATGAAATCACAAGTCCAATACAGCAAATGAAAGATAAACATCTTGTGAATCCAGCCAACATGTCCGATTTTTAAAATGTTTTACAGCGAACACACAACATATATTTATGTTAGCTCACCACAATAGCCCAACACAAAACGCAATTTTTTCACCGCAAAGATAGCTTTCACAAAACCCACAAATAGAGATAAAATTAATCACTAACCTTTGAACAACTTCATCAGATGACAGTCTTGTTCGAAAATGTGCATATTTATAGCTACAAATCCTGGTTTTACATTGTGAATATGGCGCCAAAATGCACCAAATTGTCCGGAGAAATTTTACACAGCCACGTAATCTAACCAAAAAACTCATCATAAACTTTGCTGAAAAATACATGTTGTACAGCAAATGAAAGATACACTGGTTCTTAATGCAACCGCTGTGTTAGATTAAAAAAAAATACTTTAGTACAAAGCACAGCATGCAATAATCTGAGACAGCGCTCAGCCATTCTCCGTCATGTTGGAGTCAATATATTCCACAAAAATACGAAATAACATCATAAATATTCTCTTACCTTTGATGATCTTTCATCAGAATGCAGTGCAAGGAGTCCTAGTTCGACAATAAATCGTTGTTTTGTTTTAGAATGTCCATTTCTTCTGTCGAATTAGCAACTTTGGCTAGCATGGTGGAGCTCAAGTGTCCATCAACGTTTGGCGCATGGAATGAAAAATTCAAAAACTGATAATAAAAGTCGAATAAACTGGTCAAACTCAGTTGAGAATCCATCTTTAGTATGTTTTTCTCATATGTATCCAATAACGTCCCAGACGGAGCATTTATTCGTGTCTACCTAACGCATTGCAGACAAAGATATGGCGTTCCCAACTGCGTAGCAAAATACTGCCAATATGGCTGACCTGTCACTCCAAAAGCTCTCATTCGGTCCCACATCAGGCTAGACACCTCATTCAACGTTCTACAGCCTGTTGACATCTAGTGGAAGGCGTATGAAGTGCATACAGATCCATAAATACAAGGCAATTGAATAGGCAAGGCCTGTCACAGAGACCCATTTCAGAATTTTCACTTCCTGTTTGGAACTTTGCCTGCCAAATGAGTTCTGTTTTACTCACAGATATAATTCAACAGTTTTAGAAACTTCAGAGTGTTTTCTATCCAATAGTAATAATAATATGCATATCATATGATCTAGAACAGAGTACGAGGCCGTTTAATTTGGGCACGATTTTTTCCCAAAGTGGAAATGGCGCCCCCTATTAAGAAGAAGATGTGACTGTCACAAAAACTATGGTCATTGGTCATCCGTGCGTAAAAGTCAGCTATGTCATTTGCTGGCTTAATGATATGTGAAATAGCAGGGTTAGACTGCACTAGTTTGACTGCATGGACCATTTGCATGGGTATATTTTGAATACCATGTATGAGCCTTAACTTCTCACGAGTCACCATCCCGGATCCGGGAGCACCCCCCACAGTAAAAAAGCTGACTAGCATAGCCTAGCATAGCGTCACAAGTAAATACAAGCATCTAAATATCATTAAATCACAAGTCCAAGACACCAGATGAAAGATACAGATCTTGTGAATCCAGTCATGATTTCTGATTTTTAAAATGTTTTACAGGGAAGACACAATATGTAAAAATAAAAATATTTTTTATTTCACCTTTATTTAACCAGGTAGGCTAGTTGAGACAACAGTTCTCATTTGCAACTGCCGACCTGGCCAAGATAAAGCATAGCAGTGTGAACAGACAACACAGGTTACACATGGAGTAAACAATAAACAAGTCAATAACATGGTAGAAAAAAAAGAGAATCTATATACAATGTGTGCAAAAGGCATGAGGTAGGCAATAAATCGAATAATTACAATTTAGCAGATTAACACTGGAGTGATAAATCATCAGATGATCATGTGCAAAGAGAGATACTGGTGTGCAAAAGAGCAGAAAAGTAAATAAATAAAAGCAGTATGGGGGTGAGGTAGGTAAATTGGGTGGGTAGTTTACAGATGGACTATGTACAGCTGCAGCGATCGGTTAGCTGCTCGGATAGCAGATTTTTAAAGTTGTTGAGGGAGATAAAAGTCTCCAACTTCAGAGATTTTTGCAATTCGTTCCAGTCGCAGGCAGCAGAGAACTGGAAGGAAAGGCGTCCAAATGAGGTTTTGGCTTTAGGGATGATCAGTGAGATACACCTGCTGGAGCGCGTGCTGCGGGTGGGTGTAGCCATCGTGACCAGTGAACTGAGATAAGGCGGCACTTTACCTAGCATAGCCTTGTAGATGACCTGGAGCCAGTGGGTCTGACGACGAACATGTAGCGAGGGCCAGCCGACTAGGGCATACAGGTCGCAGTGGTGGGTCGTATAAGGTGCTTTAGTAACAAAACGAATGGCACTGTGATAAACTGCATCCAGTTTGCTGAGTAGAGTATTGGAAGCTATTTTGTAGATGACATCGCCGAAGTCGAGGATCGGTAGGATAGTCAGTTTTACTAGGGTAAGTTTGGCGGGTGAGTGAAGGAGGCTTTGTTGCGGAATAGAAAGCCGATTCTTGATTTGATTTTGGATTGGAGATGTTTGATATGAGTCTGGAAGGAGAGTTTGCAGTCTAGCCAGACACCTAGGTACTTATAGATGTCCACATATTCTAGGTCGGAACCGTCCAGGGTGTGATGCTAGTCGGGCGTGCGGGTGCAGGCAGCTATTAGCTAACTATGATAGCAAAAGACACCACTATTTTTCTCCACCATTTTTTTCCTGCATGAGTAGCTATCACTAATTCGACTAAATAAAGACTATATTAGCCACTAACCAAGAAACAACTTCATAAGAACAGTCTGATAACATATTCATGGTATAGGATAGTTTTTTTTAAGAAAAATGTGCATATTTCAGGTATAAATAACAGTTCTACATTGCAGCTGCAATCTGAAATAGCGTTGGAAGCAGCCGGAATAATTACAGAGACCGACGTCAATTACCAAAAGAATCATCCTAAAACATTCTGAAAAATAACAGCCTACAGCAATCGAAAGACACAGGTCTTGTGAATCCAGACAATATTTCAGATTTTCTAAGTGTTTTACAGGGAAGACACAATATGTAAATCTATTAGCTAACCACGATAGCAAAACACAATCTTTTTTTCTCCAACATTTTTTTCCTGCATCAGTATGCTATCACTAATTCGACTAAATAAAGAATATATTAGACCACTAACCAAGAAACAACTTCATAAGATGACAGTCTGATAACATATTCATGGTATAGGATAGTTTTTTTTGGAAAATGTGCATATTTCAGGTATAAATCACAGTTCTACATTGCAGCTGCAATCTGAAATAGCGTTGGAAGCAGCCGGAATAATTACAGAGACCGCGTCAATTACCAAAATACTCATCCTAAAACATTTCTGAAAAATACACAGCATACAGCAATCGAAAGACACAGGTCTTGTGAATCCAGACAATATTTCAGATTTTCTAAGTGTTTTACAGCGAAAACACAATAAATCGTTATATTAGCATACCACATGTGCAAACGTTACCGAGCATTGATACAAGCCAAAGAGAGGATAACGTAATCATCGCCAAAATGTATTAATTTTTTCACTAACCTTCTCAGAATTCTTCCGATGACACTCCTGTAACATCATTTTACAACATACATATAGAGTTTGTTCGAAAATGTGCATATTTAGCCACAAAAAAACGTGGTTATAACATGACAATACTAGCAAAACTAGCCTGGAAATGTCGGGCTCATTTTGGACAGTGATCTGGCGTAATTAATAACTAATCGTTAAACTTGACTAAAAAATATAGGGTGGACAGCAATCGGAAAGACAAATTAGTTCTTAATGCAATCGCTGATTTACATTTCTAAAAGTATCCTTACTGTGCAATACAGGGTTCGCCAAGCGAAGCTATACCAAAAAAAAATGGCGGAATATGCGTAAATATGCGTATAACATTTTTCGACAGAACAACGATTTATCATCTTAAATATTTCTTACTGTGAGGTGATCTTCCATCAGAGTCTTGGGCAATGTATCCTTTCTTGGTTCTAATCTTCTTTTGGTCGAAAGATGTCCTCTTGTCCATCGAAATGCCCTAACGTTCGACGCGGACACCGAAACGTGCCCGGCGCTTCAAAGTGAATCACAAAGAAATGCCTCAAAATCGCACTAAACGGATATAAATTGCTATAAAACGGTTTAAATTAACTACCTTATGATGTTTTTAACACCTATAACGAGTAAAAACATGACCGGCGATATATAAGTGGCTAAACCAACGCTTGGAAAGAGAGAGAGTCCGACGTCCATCTTGCGTGGGCGCAGCAGGAAAAGAACGGTGCATCCGGTCTTTCGCGTTTTATACTGGCCCTGATTGCGCAATCGACTCCATTCAAATTGTCACCTCTTACTGACATCTAGAGGAAGGCATGGGCAGTGTTTGTATCCTCATAGGATTTACAGGGACTTTAAAACTGACCTGGGACCAGAGGCCAAAATTTCTGGAGTCCCACTCCATATCAGGAAAAGTGCTGTAGAATGAGTTCTGTTACTCAGAGACATAATAAAACGTCTATAGAAACTAGAGAGTGTTTTCTATCCAATAATAACAATAATATGCATATTGTACGAAGCAAGAATTGAGTATGAGGCAGTTTAATTTGGAGACGATAAATGCTAATGTTGAAACAGCACCCCCTATATTGACAAAAGGTTTTAACAAATAGCCATTTTTGTCTTTAAAATGGAAACATGAATGAGTCCATAATGGGCCAAGGGCTTTGACGCTGTGTGCTAGTTGCACAAGAAGGTGAATATTTGCAGTTTGGTAACGCTCACCATAGAGATTACTAATTTGAGAGAAAAAGTTCCATAGCAGTTTCTCTGCATGATCAATCTGTTGTATTGATATGGAGTCCATCAGAAGAATGAAAATAGCTTCACTTAAAAGGAGGGGAGCGATTGTAGTAAAGCGTTCCAAGAACACCACGGGAAAAAAAGATTAAAAGATTAAAAGAGCCCGATATTCTGATGCCTTAAAAAACATCCTGTGAGATGCTACTGATTGAGGATATTGTGCCAAGGATGGTGGTCGGATATCTTGCAATCGCTTGTCTATTTGTTTTGTTTCTTTTGACATGCTGAAGGGCTGATGAGAAATCTCAGTGGAAAACCATAGAAGCATCAGAAGGCGCATCACTCCTAACAAAGCTGAGTGCATGTAGTCTATGCCAGTGCTACGGATTAGGTCAAAACTTTTAAATTGGCTAAGCCAACAGGGACCCTTCACACCTTTCACAGTGGTTTTTGTCTCATAGGCCATTTTAGCATCATCAGCAAACGTTTGACCTTGTGCGAGGTGGCCCTTTTGGATCCATTTTTTGGAATGGAAATGCATGAACATGTCTCCTTTGCCCCGTCTTCACAGTCTTTCCAGGCTGCTCACATTTCGAACATCCAAAGTTCCCATTGAACTGCACTGTATTTAGTAGTATTGCTTTAGCAGGCAAGTCACATGTGCCAGCAATGGTAAGCACTTTGCACAAAAATGTTTCAGAGCCCTCTGCCGGTTGCACATGAATTCCATCCTCTTGAAGTTTACTCCGTGTGTTACTTAAGGTCTAAGAAATGTAACCATAGATGGTTTTGAGTCCCCATACCAAAGCCCGGCAAAAATCAAATGTTCTCTTTCTGTGCATTCAATAAAGCTCAATTTATTAATGATACAATAAAAAAGCCACACTGAAAATGTAGATGATTTAAAACTTCTTATGGCTGCAATCCCGTTAACGGAATGATATGACAACAGCCAGTGAAAGTGCAGGGCGCCAAATTCAAACAACAGAAATCTCATAATTAAAATTCCTCAAATATACATGTATTTTATACCATTTTAAAGGTAATCTTGTTGTTAATCCCACCAAAGTGTCCAATTTCAAATATGCTTTTCAGCGAAAGCACCACAAACGATTATGTTAGGTCACCGCAAAATCACAGACAAACACAGTAATTTTTCCAGCCAAAGACAGGAATCACAAAAAGCAGAAAGAGATAAAATGAATCACTAACCTTTGATGATCTTCATCAGATGACACTCATAGGACTTCATGTTACACAATACATATATGTTTTGTTCGATAAAGTTAATATTTATATCCAAAAACCTCAGTTTACATTGACGCCATGTTCAGAAATGCCTCCAAAATATCCGGAGAAATTGCAGAGAGCCACGTCAAATAACATAAATACTCATCATAAACTTTGATGAAAGATACATGTTTTACATAGAATTAAAGATACACTTGTTCTTAATGCAACCGCTGTGTCAGATTTCAAAAAGCTTTACGGCAAAACACAATATTCAATAATCTGAAAACAGCGTTCAGCCACAAAAGCAAGCCATACAGTTACCCGCCTAATTGTGCAGTCAACAAAACTCATAAAAAGCATTATAAATCTTCACTTACCTTTGCTGATCTCCGTCGGAATGCACTCCCAGGACTCCCACAAGAAATGTTTGTTTTGTTCGGTAATGTCCATCATTTATGTCCAAATAGCTATTTTTGTTAGCGTGTTTGGTAAACAAATCCAACGTCAGGAAGCGCATTCACTAAAAGCAGACGAAATGTCCAAAAGTTCCGTAACAGTCAGTAGAAACATGTCAAACGATGTATTGAATCAATCTTTAGAATGTTTTTAACATCAATCTTGAATAACGTTCCAACCGGAGAATTACATTGACTTCAAGATGTGCGCTGGAACATAGCTCCCTCTCATGTGAACGTGCATGGTCAGGTCATGATAGACCTGACTATTTCCTGTCTCCTTCGGCCCCACTTCACAGTAGAGGCATCAGACAAGGTTCTACAGACTGTTGACATCTAGTGGAAGCCGTAGGAAGTGCAAACTCATCCATATCTCACAGTGAATTCAATAGGGTCTTGGTTGAAAATCGACCAGCCTCAGAATTCCCACTTCCTCTTTGGATATTTTCTCAGGTTTTTGCCTGCCATATGAGTTCTGTTATACTCACAAACATCATTCAAACAGTTTTAGAAACTTCAGAGTGTGTTCTATCCAATACGAATAATGATATGCATATATTAGCAACTGGGACTGAGGAGCAGGCAGTTTACTATGGGCACCTCTGGGCACCTTTCATCCAAGCCACTCAATACTGACCCTGCAGCCATAAGAAGTTAAAAATAGGTACCCTATCTGTGTTCCATGTAAGTGAGATGTTTCTAGGATCACTAAGAGGACCACCCCAATCTGCATGCTGTCTGTAAACTTCTGCATCATATATATCTTCTATGTCAGGATCTTTCTTCTTCCTACAAAATCTAAAGTTAAGCTTTTCCTGAAAACCAGGCTTGAGAAACAATGATCTTATTTGAGCATCAATTTGAACATCCATGAAGGATGATGCTGATCCTTCTTCTGTCATGCTGGTCCCACAGGTCAGACATTGTTCACACACTACTGACTCAAAACATGTGCTGCAATACTTATGCATCACAACAGGGGAAGAAAGTCTCTGAACTTCTGTACACTGCTCAAGCAGTCTGTGTTGAGACTATCTGGACAAAGCAATGTTGTTAATTTAAGCTAATCACTAAGGGCATTGCCAGTTACTTTATGACAGTTTGCGTAAGCCATGATTACCAAAAGGCACTCTCCAATGGTTATGGATGCATTGTCAAATAATGGTTTGCCTGTTTTTGTTGTGTCGTTGGATGTTGACTGTGTTGACTGTGCACCGTACTCACTAGACACCTTTTCAAATCCCTCACTGAAGATAAAGTTATCATCATATGGCCAATCCATGGAATCAGGCAACACTTCCTCAAAAGATTCAGATGGATCATACTGATCAGTATTGTCACATACAGTTGTTAGGACATCAGGAGTATCTCTGCTGGCTGATCTGAGGCTCTTCGTTTTCAATGGTAAAGTCAATCGTTGAAACATTCTCTTGTGCTGGTAACAGAAAATAATAAAACAACAGTTTAATAGTATGTTTCGACAACATGTATTAATGGTAAAACATTGTGTTGCACCATCACTGTGAGTGCACACATGGGTCTCAAATATACTTGGCAAGATAACACACACAAAGCAAATTAGATGTTTATGCAAATATGTTTCTAGTACAAGAGGGTACTACTATAAAACATAGGAAGTGGAATAAGAATGTATAACTTACTTAAATATGGTTCATCCGTCATGCTGTCCTGACGGGGCGGGTGCGTTCTGTCCTGATGGGGCGGGTGCGTTCTGTCGTGATGGGACGGGTGCGTCGATCCTTCCTGATGGGGTGGTTGGGTTCCATTCATTCGGGCAGGCTGCAGGGAGTAAAATTAAAATGGTGTCTGCCATGTTAAAATATAGCAGAGTAATGCCACGCCACTCACCAAATGTGTAGTCCTTCTTGGTCGATTAAATGGCCCAGCGATTTCTTTATTCATCTTTCTTCTCCATCGGCTTCCAGGCTCTGGTCTTGTCATTTTGAGTCCGATATTATTCAATAGAGATCGCTCACTCAATTATCATCAAGATACATTTTTTACATTTTATTTCACCTTTATTTAACCAGGTAGGCCAGTTGAGAACAAGTTCTCATTTACAAATGCGACCTGGCCAAGATAAAGCAAAGCAGTGCGACACAAACAACAACACAGAGTTACACATGGAATAAACAAACGTACAGTCAATAACACAATAGAAAAAAAATCTATATACAGTGTGCGCAAATGAGGTACGATTAGGGTGGTAAGGCAATAAATAGGCAGTAGTGGCGAAGTAATTACAATTTAGCAATTAAACACTGGAGTGATAGATGTGCAAAAGATGAATGTGCAAGTAAAGATACTGGAGTGCAAAGGAGCAAAAAAGTATAATAAATAACAATATGGGAATGAGGTAGTTGGATGGGCTATTTACAGATGGGCAATGATCTGTGAGCTGCTCTGACAGCTGATTCTTAAAGTTAGTGAGGGAGATATGAGTGTCCAGCTTCAGTGAGTTTTGCAATTCGTTCCAGTCATTGGCAGCAGAGAACTGGAAGGAAAGGCAGTCAAAGGAGGAATAGGCTTTGGGGGTGACCAGTGAAATATACCTGCTGGAGCACGTGCGGCGGGTGGGTGCTGCTATGGTGACCAGTGAGCTGAGATAAGGCGGGGCTTTACCTAGCAAAGACTTATAGATGACCTGGAGCCAATGGGTTTGGCGACGAATATGAAGCGAGGGCCAGCCAACGAGAGCATACAGGTCACAGTGGTGGGTAGTATATGGGGCTTTGGTAACAAAACGGATGGCACTGTGATAGACTGCATCCAATTTGCTGAGTAGAGTGTTGGAGACTATTTTGTAAATGACATCGCAAAAGTCAAGGATCGGTAGGATAGTCAGTTTTATGAGGGTATGATTGGCAGCATGAGTGAAGGATGCTTTGTTGCGAAATAGGAAGCCAATTCTAGATTTAATTTTGGATTGGAGATGCTTAATGTGAGTCTGGAAGGAGAGTTTACAGTCTAATTAGGTATTTGTAATTGTTCACATATTCTAAGTCAGAATCGTCCAGAGTAGTGATGCTGGACGGGCGGGCAGGTGTGGGCAGCGGCCGGTTGAAGATTATGCATTTAGTTTTACTTGCATTTAAGAGCAGTTGGATGCCACGGAAGGAGAGTTGTATGGCATTGAAGCTAGTCTGGAGGTTAGTTAAGAGAACTCGTCTCACATCAAGGCATTATGGGAAAGGAAAAATAACTAACAATTTTTGTTTTATTCTTCTAATGTACAGTAGCACATATAAAGTATGGACAGATTTGAATTCTTCTTTACCTCTAAGGAATCTGGTGACAAATGGGCACTTATTAGCGAATTTGAAAGTGCAGGTTTTTCTTTGCGGCAAGATACTGTAACACATGGTACAATGCTTTCATGTTGTGCCCCTATTGGAAACCCCTGTCAACACAGTTATAATTGTACTTGAGCATGTTTTGGGCTAAGTTGTTTTCCTTGACAGCTATGCCCGGTATTGTGTTTGCAACTCATTTCCCAAACACACTTGAGAAGGACTAGGTATACTCAACAAATTACTTGTGTTGGAACATTATGAATGTATATTGAATGATGAATTAATGGAAACAAATCATATCTGTTCCACTTTTGTGATTATTTTACACTTCAGCACCTCTTTGAGATCATGTAGAGATGTCTCTGAGATTACATTTGCATGAATTGATCAGACCTGTAATAATTAGTCTCATATACAGTTGAAGTCGGAAGTTTATACACCTTAGCCAAATACAGTTAAACTCAGTTTTTCACAATTCTTGACATTTAATTCTAGTATAAATTCCCTGTCTTAGGTCAGTTAGGATCACCACTTTATTTTAAGAATGTGAAATGTCAGAATAATAGTGAATGATTTATTTCAGCTTTTATTTATTTCATCACATTCCCAGTGGGTCAGAAGTTTACTTACACTCAATTAGTATTTGGAAGCATTGCCTTTAAATTGTTTAACTTGGGTCAAACGTTTCAGGTAGCCTTTCACAAGCGTCCCACAATAAGTTGGGTGAATTTTGGCCCATTCCTCCTGACAGAGCTGGTGTAACTGAGTCAGGTTTGTAGGCCTCCTTGCTTGCACACGCTTTTTCAGTTCTGCCCACACATTTTCTATAGGATTGAGGTCAGGGCTTTGTGATGGCCACTCCAATACCTTGACTTTGTTGTCCTTAAGCCATTTTGCCACAACTTTGGAAGTATGCTTGGGGTCATTGTTCATTTGGAAGAGCCATTTGCGACCAAGCTTTAACTTCCTGACTGATGTCTTGAGATGTTGCTTCAATATATCCACATAATTTTCCTACCTCATGATGCCATCTATTTTGTGAAGTGCACCAGTCCCTCCTGCAGCAAAGCACCCCCACAACATGATGCTGCCAATTCCCATGCTTCACGGTTGGGATGGTGTTCTTCGGCTTGCAAGTGTCCCCCTTTTTCCTCCAAACATAGCGATGGTCATTATGGCCAAACAGTTCTATTTTAGTTTCATCAGACCAGAGGACATTTCTCCCCAAAAATACGATCTTTGTGCCCATGTGCAGTTGCAAACCGTAGTCTGGCTTTTTTATGACGGTTTTTGAGCAGTGGCTTCTTCCTTGCTGAGCAGCCTTTAAGGTTATGTCGATATAGGACTCGTTTTACTGTGTATATAAACACTTTTGTACCTGTTTCCTCCAACATCTTCAAAAGGTCCTTTGCTGTTGTTCTGGGATTGATTTTCACTTTTTGCCCCAAAGTACATTAATCTCTAGGAGACAGAATGCGTCTCCTTCCTGAGCGGTATGGTCCGATAGTGTTTATACTTGCGTACTATTGTTTGTACAGATAAACGTGGTACCTTCAGGCATTTGGAAATTGCTCCCAAGGATGAACCAGACTTTTGGAGGTCTAAAATTATTTTTCTGAGGTCTTGGCTGATTTCTTTTGATTTTCCCATGATGTCAAGCAAAGAGGAACTGAGTTTGAAGGTAGGCCTTGAAATACATCCACATGTACATCTCCAATTCACTCAAATGATGTCAATTAGCCTATAGGAAGCTTCTAAAGCCATGACATAATTTTCTGGAAATTTCCAAGCTGTTTAAAGGCACAGTCAACTTAGTGTATGTAAACTTCTGACCCACTGGAATTGTGATACAGTGAATTATAAGTGAAATAATCTGTAAACAATTGTTGGAAAAATTACATGCACAAAGTAGATGTCCTAACCGACTTGCCAAAACTATAGTTTGTTAACAATACAAAGCCCTGGAGTTTTAAGACTCCAACCTAAGTATATGTAAACTTCAGACTTCAACTGTATATATTTGTAGGCCTTTTTGGTGGGGGGGTTCCAAATTTTCATTTTCATTTTCATATCAGACGACCTAGTTTGGGAAGCTAATGCATAATCACATAGTAGCCTATAGTAATTTTAGGTAATACTTAAAAAAAAAAAAATATTTAACTAGGCAAGTCAGTTAAGAACAAATTCTTATTTACAATGATGGACAACGCTGGGCCAATTGTGTGCCGCCCTATGGGACTCGCAATCACAGCCAGATGTGATACAGCCTGGATTTGAACCAGGTACTGTAGTGGTGCCTCTTGCACTGAGATGCAGTGCCTTAGACCGCTGCGCCACTCGGGATGCTTAATGTATCTTGAAGTTAGCATGCCAATAGAACGAACTCAACATCAACTGAACAAAGTTGGCTTGAACTACCTAGCTAGCTAGCATTAGCCGGCTAACATTCCTCCTGACTAGCTAGCAGGCCCTACCTGGCTCAACCTGCTGCAGAAAAGTGAGATTTCTACATTACTTTCTGTAGCTAACTTAGCTAGATATTCTTTCTGGCTGGTGCTTATTGACAGAGTAGGCTAATAATGAACTGCAGTTACTATAAATGGTTAACTGTCTGGCCATTTGCGTAGCTATTTGTTACACATTCAATACAACAATATCTAGTTAAGCTACAGTCAATGCTGTGTGTGTGTGTGTGTGTGTGTGTGTGTGTGTGTGTGTGTGTGTGTGTGTGTGTGTGTGTGTGTGTGTGTGTGTGTGTGTGTGGTGTGTGTGTGTGTGTGTGTGTTTTCAGAATGTGCCCGCAGGAGAAGGGCACAGTACGGCATCTGAACAGATCATCATGAACTTCATCCAGTTACTTACAGTAAGTTAAAATCAGCCATATTATTGGTGTGGGTATATTTCACAAACCTCCTTTCCTGCTTACTGAAAGGCAGATGTAGGAAAGGCATAATGATGAGGATACTACATGACAATTGGTCTACTTTTCTGAATGTATACCTACCACCTTTCAGGGGAGCTGATGATCAATGATTCGGAGAAAGTCTGATATTACTTGATTACTGATTCCCCCCACACTCTCTCTCCCTCTCTCTCATTCACAGGACCATTTACAAAGTCCAGTCACTCAGCACTTTTCAGAAGCTCTCAAGGTCCTACACTACTTCCTGCTACAACACGCTGATGAGAAGCAAAAAGCCTGGACCCATGACGGTATGTTTGCATAGCTCTCTAACCCTGCTGTACCCTACCGTGCTAAGACAATCTGACTCTAGAAGAGTATTAAGCTATTTTTAAATGGAATCCTCAACAGTCATTATTCATCTCACTCTCTTCTCACAGTTCACTCACTCAGATAGTATGTAGGCTGGTTGCTGGCACCTACAGGCCTGTTTGAGGGACAACTTTACACACCTCAGCTGAGACCCTCCTCTCATTCCTCATCTTTCAAGGAAAGACCATTCTTTACACTTCCTGTTTGGCATCTCTTTCTCCTGTTGTGTGGTATTACCTATAGATGACTCCTAGTCACTTTCAAATAGTTTGCCTCTGAATTGGTGTCCACATCAGGCTATTTAATTGTTACCTGTGTGTTAGAATACTGCGTGCCTTTAACATAATTTGAACAATCCCTCCACTGCCACATGCTCCCTCTCTTTCTCTCCAGGATACATTAGGGGAAGTTGCTTTGCTGTGGGCACCAATCCCACGCTGCCAGACAACATCAAAGACTTTATCCCCCTCATCCTAAACTTTGCTAAATTCAACATTTCAAAGGGTAACTTGAAGCATAAAGCCCATTTTACAGTTGGTTTTGGTAAAACCAAGTAAAACACACCAATCCCTGTCCTAATTTCAATAATGTGTACCAATGTGGTATATCTGGTCTTTTTTGTAGTAAATCTTGCTCATTTGTGCCCTTGGTCTGAAAACTCAGTCATATTTTTAGACCTATTTTCAACTTCAGTATCCAAAATGTGCTAGCTGCTCCCATAGGATATAGTAATTACAAAAGTGTACGACGCTGAAAGTAGGGATTAGGTATAAAAGCTCTCCTATGGTGTCATTAGAATTTTGGTGGGCGCTATGCTGGGCCAAAGGTTCCATGGCCACAAGATAGATTATGAATCAGAACATCATGGTAATTTTCAACCACAATTAATTTGACCAGGACAACAGAGGACCTACTGCCTGATGCCTTTGGATCTGCAAATAGATACTGAGAAGATGAAAGAGAGCAACCCGGCTCTATGTATTTTACTGGTTTGTGACTCACTGACACCACCCCCAGTTAGAGGGGAAGCAGCCCAAGAGTTAACAAACACAGTGTAACGATCGTCGTTGGGAGAAAGAGAGGAGGACCAAGGTGCAGCGTGGTAAGTATTCATTATGCCTTTTAATGAAAACGAATACTCGAACAACAAAACTAATGATAAACGAGAATGACACGAAACGAAACAGTCCTGTCTGGTGACATACACAAAGACAGAAAATAAATACCCACGAAACACAGGTGGAAAAAGGCTACCTAAGTATGATTCTCAATCAGAGACAACTAACGACACCTGCCTCTGATTGAGAATCATACCAGGCCAAACGCAAAAACCAACATAGAAAAACGATCATAGATAACCCACCCAACTCACGCCCTGACCATACTAAAACAAAGAAATAACAAAATAACTAAGGTCAGAACGTGACAGTAGTACTGTGGGTGAACATACCACATTTACAGACTGGAATAACACCATTGGGGTGCAGGCAATATTTACTCCCGTGTAAAACGTGGGTCAGGCTGGCTAGCCAATCAGGACCTGGAGAGAAAGCATGACTATTGTCTGATTGGCTGAAGCCATGAGCTGGAGGAGATATTGATCTCTCAGGTGAGGGGGAGAAAGGGTGTGGATGGTGAGTGCGGCTCCAGAAAGCAAATAAACAAATGCTCACACAAACCGAATGTAAGAGTGGTAATGAAATGAATTACAGCAGCAGTATTTTTATGATCCAGCAGATGACAGTAATCCACCTTCAATTACTGAGCAGCCCAAATGAGTAGGGGCAGAGAGCAGGGGTGCAGGAGGTTTAGGTTTGAGATCAGCTGTGAAGTGTTAGGGCAAAAACCAAAACGTGGGGTCCGGAGGACCGAGTTCGGGAAATGCTACTATAATCAAAATTGAGCAGCTTGAGTGCCATTACTCAGAGTTGAAGTCATTGAACACTGTTCAATGGTGTTCATTTAGTAAATTTAGATCAAAGCAGAATCAATGTCTTGCAAGATCACATATAAAATACAAATTAATTGTTATAACATTTCTGTTACACCAAAAACACCTCATTTCTAATGAGATTTTAGGATGGTTAGCTGAAGCTGAATAGTGAAAGAAAAATCATATTGTAAGATTAAGTGTTTTCTTTCTAAACCCTATCACGTTTCATATCTTTCCATATAAAGTTGAATTGGGATTTATTGTACTGCACAACTGGCATGTGACAAATACAATGTGTTCTGTCAACCACTGGAGGGCACTGTTGCCTTTTTTTTTTTTTTTTTTTTTACTGTTGACTATTGCGAGAAAATTGAACATTCAGGAGGAGCCATTGAAATACATGTGAACCTGGAGCAGGGATAGATAGAATAGAACATATGGTTATCAAGCAATTTCTAAAGTAACCAACTGCTTTGGGGAACTCATTAATACTGTACTTTATTTTTTTTTATCAGCATATTCATTCATTCATTCATGTTAATGAAGTAAAATGGAAAAACAAGATTGCTTTGTGTGTATTTGTGTTTGGCTCAAGAGAGAATGAAACACTGTCCATCTTAACCACCAGGGAGCTGTATTTATCTATAAATGAAGTGGCATCCTATTCTCGCCACAGATCAAACAACCACACTGAATGATTTAAATCCTCTGGAGTAATTTAGTCCACTGATGGCACACTATTCCAGGATTAGGCCTTCATGCTCCATTAATGACTGTAATCCCTAAAGTGATCAACTTCACCACAAAATGCCTTAACTTAATATCCATTAGCATAACTCACATTTTCACATGGAGAGCTTGGTAAACCCCTCGCTAACAGACATGCCAGAGCATCACAATCCCCTCCTACTTCCTACTGCTCTGTGGCACACTGGATCAAAACACTGAAACCATCTCTGTCACCTTAATGCTCTGTCTCTGACACACACACACACATGATAAACCCACGCATAAACACACACACAGAAGGGCAAGATAGGTAGATAATCTACCTCCCATCACAGACAAAGATTGTTGTAACATAATATGCTGGCAAAAAAATATGACTAAATCAGAGCTCAGCTATAGGATGTTGACAGTATAATGTTGTCATACACCATGAAGCTGCTTATGCGTGTCTGTTTTTATTATCAATAATGCTGTTTATTGCCGTCTGGTCTGTGTGGTGCTATAGCTGAGCTCTGTAGGATTATCCTAATACGTTTCTGATTAGTGTAGCGTTAAAGGCCAGGACACAGGCTGGCCAACTGCTCTACACAGGTCAGCACAACCGTTTGATTGGCTGGGAAAATTGCGGTTGGAGTCGCTATGGTGATGGTGTTGAGCTAGATGACCAGACAGTAGGAGCCATTGTACATCACCAAGATAACCATAGCCAAGTGGCGGGAGACAGCACATCCTGGGACCTTGGCTTGTGTGTGTGAGAGAGAGGGAAAGACAGGGTACAAACTGTTGTGCTGTTTGAGAAACAGACTCCTCACAAGTCCTCAACTGGCAGCTTCATTAAATAGTACCCGCAAAACACCAGTCTCAACGTCAACTGTGAAGAGGCGACTCCGGGATGCTGGCCTTCTAGGCAGAGTGTGGCAAAGAAAAAGACATCTCAGACTGGCCAATAAAAAGAAAAGATTAGGATGGGCAAAAAACACAGACACTGGACAGAGGAACTCTGCCTAGAAGGCCAAATCCCCTAGTCACCTCTTCACTGTTGACATTGAGACTGGTGTTTGCGGGAGCTATTTAATGAAGCTGCCAGTTGAGGACTTGTGAGGAGTCTGTTTCTCAAACTAGACACCAATGTCCTTGTCCTCTTGCGCAGTTGTGCACCGGGGCCTCCCACTCCTCTTTCTATTCTGGTTAGAGACAGTTTGCGCTGTTCTGTGAAGGGGGTAGTACACAGTGTTGTACCAGATCTTCAGTTTCTTGGCAATTTCTAGCACGGAATAGCCTTCATTTCTCAGAACAAAAATAGACTGACGAGTTTCAGAAGAAAGGTCTTTGTTTCTGGCCATTTTGAGCCTGTAATCGAACCCACAAATGCTGATGCTTCAGATACTCAACTAGTCTAAAGAAGGACAGTTTTATTGCTTCTTTTTTCTAATGATCAATTAGCCTTTTAAAATGATAAACTTGGATTAGCTAACACAACGTGCCATTGGAACACAGGAGTGATGGCTGCTGATAATGGGCCTCTGTATACCTATGTAGATATTCCATAAAAAATCTGCCGTTTCCAGCTACAATAGTCATTTACAACATTAACAATGTCTACACTGTATTTCTGATCAATTTGATGTTATTTTAATGGACAATATTTTTTGCTTTTCTTTCAAAAACAAGGACATTTCTAAGTGACCCCAAACTTTTGAACAGAAGTATATACATAAACAGCACCCGCATCAAATCTCAACTTACTTTCTCTAATACACACACTGTCACTCACATGCGCACACACAGAAGGCGAGCTGTCTGCGAAGAGATAAGAGACTCTGAAGGTGGAAATTAGTTTTGGCGCCTGACTGCTTCATGTGACTAAATCCTCTCGTCATACAAACATGGACATAGAAGACATCCAGCAATCTGCTGTTAAGACTACCTCTTTTTGTGTGTGTGTGTGTGTGCGTGCGTTCGTAGCTCATTTGTATAGTGAAGGTCTCTGGTGACCATGAGGGGTAATTGGTGGCAGATAAACACTGGTTATTGAGCAGTGTGTGAATTCACCAATCGGAGAGGGATTTACAATGTGTAGTTTAAAGCGTAATTGCTCTTGAGTTCCCTGAGAGACTTGCCAGAGCCATTAGCTGCTGTTCTGAGTCTGTGCCTTGGCTGTGTGTGTGTACTTGTGCAATTCAGTATGAGTGTGTGTGCGCGGGCGTCTGTGTGTGTGTGTGTGTGTGTGTTTTCCTACCTTGGCTCCCCTCCAAGCTTTGAGAGCTAATTGGAATTAGAATAACATTCCTCAAAGGCCATTCATTTAGTGAAAGGCTGAGTGCAAATGACTGAGCGTGTTAGAAGCAGGAGAGCACTAACAATCGGCGCTAACACTTTTTATTCTGATTTTAACGAGGGGTAATCACTCGGCTGTAGAGCAAGAGGAATAAAAGCGGGGGGGAAAAGACAAGGCAGCAGCAATTATCTCTTCTGTCAGTGATGAGTCACGGCCTTGTTTCTGCCACTGTGGGATGATTAGAGATGCACAGTTACAGCTTTTATTTATTACTGTAGAACTCACCATAGACACTATAGTACTACTGTCACTGCCACTATACTATAGATGCTGCCACTATACTACAGATAATACTCTGAGTCGATATTCACGTAATAATAAGGAATTCCCCTTAACCACACCCACAAATTGGGGAAAACAAACATTGTTTGCTATTGACCCCCATTGCAAAAGAGCCAACTTTGTAGTAGATTTTATGTTATACAGAAATAGCAAAACATGCCAAAATGCTGCTGTGTGGTTCAATGTATAGTAACCAGGTCAAAACTACCGACATACGGTTCGCAATGCTCCCATGTAGGGAAATAGAGCCTGCGAGAAGATTATAACCACTATTATAAACTGGTTACCAACGTAATTAGAGCAGTAAAAATAAATGTTTTGTCATACCCGTGGTATACGGTCTGATATACCACAGCTGTCAGCTAATCAGCATTCAGGGCTCGAGCCAGCCAACCAGTTTATAACTAGAGTTATACCGTCACTATACTACAGATACTGCCATTGTAGTACAGTCTACAATATCACTATACTACAGATACTCCCACTATATTACTGGTACTGCCACTCTACTACATATAGTACATTATACAACGGGTGGTTCTAATCCTGAATGCTGACTGGTTAAAACCTCATTCCAGCTGGTGTCTATTCCACAAGTTACCACCGGCTAAATCTATGATGTTAAAATGCCTATTTATATGGTCCATCTGACTGCGCAATCCACTGTCTCATCAGGCCAGCCAACCTATAAACTTGATCTCCACTATAAAAAGCATCTACACATTATCTGACAGTTACTTTAGACTAACTTTTAGTTTTCAAAAGCAGAGATGTATAAACCTTTCTGTCTGTCTCTCCAACATTGTTTCAATATTCAAATTTGATCCCCAGCTATAACATAGTAATTAACTTGTCGGGACGAGACAGGCAGGCAGCTTTTCTCAGCCAGTCGAAATCATGAATCAACAAAACAAACTGCAGCTAGTTTGCTTTCTTTCCAGTTTGAAGTGGTTGTGTTAAGCTGGGTTGTTGGCTTGCTCCTCTGAACAGTGTCCTGACAAGATAGCCCATTTTCTATGGCAGGCGAAATCGCACCTCATTTGCTCATCGTTACGGATGTGTCCAAATAAATCTCTCGAAAATACCTTTTAAAGAAAATGCAGCTACTTTTCTGTTATTCTGGCTGCACTTTTTGACGTTACTGTAACTTATCCCTAGCAGGCAAGGGATAAGAATGTTGCCAGGCAGTATGGCAATGGGATATTTAGAAGGAACTACACGTCTATAGATACGAAACAAAAAGACTGAACGACTGGATCGTGTCTCTGGCAACTGAACCGATAGAACAAATGACCAGCTTGTGGAAGGATAGTCTTCGAAGCTGGGGTTTGGAGGATATATTGGCACGGTTTGCTGGCCCTCGACAAACAACACCCTTGTTCTCTGGCATTATCACTTACCTATAAACTGAGTATACAAAACTTTAGAAACAACTTCCTAATATTGAGTTGAATCCGTCGGGGGAAGGTGTCAAATGTTCCACAAGGATGCTGACTCCAATGCTTCCCACAGTTGTCAAATTGGCTGGATGTCCTTTGAGTGGTGGACTATTCTTGATACACACGGGAAACTGTTGAGCTTGAAAAATCCAGCCGCGTTGTAGTCCTTGACAAAAACCGATGCGCCTGGCATCTACTACCATACCCTGTTCAAAGGCACTAAATATTTTGTCTTCCCCATTCACCCTTTGAATGGCACACATACACAATCCATGTCTCAATTGTCTCAAGGCTTAAAAATAATTGTTTAACCTGTCTCC
Source organism: Salvelinus sp. IW2-2015 (assembly GCF_002910315.2). Classification (NCBI taxonomy): domain Eukaryota; kingdom Metazoa; phylum Chordata; class Actinopteri; order Salmoniformes; family Salmonidae; genus Salvelinus; species Salvelinus sp. IW2-2015. The sequence continues at coordinate 301,889 of NC_036872.1, forward strand.
TCCCCCCTTCATCTACACTGATTGAAGTGGATTTAACAAGTGAGGGATCATAGACTGACCATAGACTGATTAAGGGATCATAGACTGACCAGGTGAAAGCTATGTCATGGAAATAGCAGGTATTCATAATGTGTTGTATACTCGCAGTGTAGTCACTATAGTATCCCTATACTACTGGCTATTTTCCATATACTATTTGTACCTGTACTATCACTATACTACTGGTACTGTCACTGTAGACTGATTAGAGATGCAGATACAGGTTTTATATATTATACACTGCTCAAAAAAATAAAGGGAACACTTAAACAACACAATGTAACTCCAAGTCAATCACACTTCTGTGAAATCAAACTGTCCACTTAGGAAGCAACACTGATTGGCAATATTGTCACATGCTGTTGTGCAAATGGAATAGACAAAGGTGGAATTATAGGCAATTAGCAAGACACCCCTAAAGAGAATGATTCTGCAGGTGGTGACCACAGACCACTTCTCAGTTCCTATGCTTCCTGGCTGATGTTTTGGGTCACTTTTGAATGCTGGCGGTGCTCTCACTCTAGTGGTAGCATGAGACGGAGTCTACAACCCACACAAGTGGCTCAGGTAGTGCAGTTCATCCAGGATGGCACATCAATGCGAGCTGTGGCAAAAAGGTTTGCTGTGTCTGTCAGCGTAGTGTCCAGAGCATGGAGGCGCTACCAGGAGACAGGCCAGTACATCAGGAGACGTGGAGGAGGCCGTAGGAGGGCAACAACCCAGCAGCAGGACGCTACCTCCGCCTTTGTGCAGGAGGTGCACTGCCAGCGCCCTGCAAAATGACCTCCAGCAGGCCACAAATGTGCATGTGTTCTGCTCAAACGGTCAGAAACAGACTCCATGAGGGTGGGTATGAGGGCCGATGCACATTTGTGGCCTGCTGGGGGTCATTTGCAGGGCTCTGGCAGTGCTCCTCCTGCACAAAGGTGGGGGTAGCGGTCCTGCTGCTGGGTTGTTGCCCTCCTACGGCCTCCTCCACGTCTCCTGATGTACTGGCCTGTCTCCTGGTAGCGCCTCCATGCTCATGCTACCACTAGAGTGAAAGCACCGCAGCATTCAAAGTGACCAAAACATCGGCCAGGAAGCATAGGAACTGAGAAGTGGTCTGTGGTCACCACCTGCAGAACCACTCCTTTATTGGGGGTGTCTTGCTAATTGCCTATAATTTCCACCTTTTGTCTATTCCATTTGCACAACAGCATGTGAATTTATTGTCAATCAGTGTTGCTTCCTAAGTGGACAGTTTGATTTCACAGAAGTGTGATTGACTTGGAGTTACATTGTGTTGTTTAAGTGTTCCCTTTATTTTTTTGAGCAGTGTAGAACTTACAATATGTCACTATATCATATAATATTTTTTACAGTTACACTATTAAATATGGTCAAAATAAGACGCACTCAATGAAGTGAGCAATACATAAATCATTCAATCTCAACAGAGAGGAGAGTGCCAGAAAATGATGGTCGCCTAGCATACATACT
>NC_036872.1:308914-309133 GCF_002910315.2 Salvelinus sp. IW2-2015
TTACAATATGTCACTATACAATATAATATTTTCTTACAGTTACACTATTAAATATGGTCAAAATAAGACGCACTCAATGAAGTGAGCAATACATAAATCATTCAATCTCAACAGAGAGAGAGAGAGTGCCAGAAAATGATGGTAGCCTACCATCACTATACTACTGGTACTGTCACTGTAGGCTGAATAGTGATGTTGATACAGATTTTACATATTATA
>NC_036872.1:315108-398434 GCF_002910315.2 Salvelinus sp. IW2-2015
TGGTACTGTCACTGTAGGCTGAATAGTGATGTTGATACAGATTTTACATATTATAGAATTTACAATATGTCACTATACAATATAATATTTTCTTAGAAAGTGACATTTTAAAGCTACAACCCTTATATGAACTATAACTCAGCAAAATCTTTGAAAGTCAAGTGACAAAAAGTGCAAATATTTAGCATGCATGAAAAGGGTATATCCTGATGGTCAATGTAAAGCAACGCATTTCCTTCTCCATCCACATTACCTTGTATGCACCCATCACATGCACCGTTGATCTATCTCGTTTGTTTACAATAGGAAAAGTGAATGGGAAAAGATGTTTGAAGTTCTCACCTGTTTTTCTTATTTAAAAATTGTAAAAAACTCAATAGCTTGAAAGCCCTGATTGCTACAATATATAGTTGAAGTCGGAAGTTAACATACACCTTAGCCAAATACATTTAAACTCAGTTTTTCACAATTCCTGACATTTAATCCTAGTAACAATTCCCTGTCTTAGGTCAGTTAGGATCACCACTTTATTTTAAGAATGTGAAATGTCAGAATGATAGTAAAGATAATTATTTATTTCAGATTTAAATTATTTTATCACATTCCCAGTGGGTCAGAAGTTTACATACACTCAATTAGTATTTGGAAGCATTGCCTTTAAATTGTTTAACTTGGGTCAAACGTTTCGGGTAGCCTTCCACAAGCGTCCCACAATAAGTTGGGTGAATTTTGGCCCATTCCTCCTGACAGAGCTGGTGTAACTGAGTCAGGTTTATAGGCCTCCTTGCTAGCACATGCTTTTTCAATTCTGCCCACAAATTTTCTATGGGATTGAGGTCAGGGCTTTGTGTTGGCCACTCCAATACATTTACTTTGTTGTCCTTAAGCCATTTTGCCACAACTTTGGAAGTATGCGTGGGGTCATTGTCCATTTGGATGAGCCATTTGCGACCAAGCTTTAACTTCCTGACTGATGTCTTGAGATGTTGCTTCAATATATCCACATAATTTTCCTTCCTCATGATGCCATCTATTTTGTGAAGTGCACCAGTCCCTCCTGCAGCAAAGCACGCCCACAACATGCTGCTGCTACCCCTGTGCTTCATGGTTGGGATGGTGTTCTTCGGCTTGCAAGCCTACCCCTTTTTCCTCCAAACATAATGATGGTCATTATGGCCAAACAGTTCTATTTTTGTTTCATCAGACCGGAAGACATACCAAAAAGTACGATCTTTGTCCCCATGTGCAGTTGCAAACTGTAGTCTGGCTTTTTAAGCGGTTTTGGAGCAGTGGATCCTTCCTTGCTTAGCGGCCTTTCAGGTTATGTCGTAATAGGACTCGTTTTACTGTGTATATAGATACTTTTGTACCTGTTTCCTCCAGCATCTTCACAAGGTCCTTTGCTGTTGTTCTGGGATTGATTTGCACTTTTCGCACCAAAGTATGTTCATCTCTAGGAGACAGAACGCGTCTCCTTCCTGAGCGGTATGACGGTTGCATGGTGACATGTTGTTTATACTTGCGTACTATTGTTTGTACAGATGAATGTGGTACCTTCAGGCATTTGGAAATTACTCCCAAGGATGAACTTGGACTTGTGGAGGTCTACAATTTTTTTCCCCTGAGGTCTTGGCTGATTTCTTTTGATCTTCCCATGATGTCAAGCAAACAGGCACTGCGTTTGAAGGTAGGCCTTGAAATGCATCCACAGGTACACCTCAAATTGACTCAAATGGTGTCAATTAGCCTATCAGAAGCTTCTAAATCCATGACATCATTTTCTGGAATATCCCAAGCTGTTTAAAGGCACAGTCAACTTAGTGTATGTAAACTTCTGACCCATTGGAATTGTGATACAGTGCATTATAAATGTAATAATCTGTCTGTAAACAATTGTTGGAAAAATTACTGGTCATGCACAAAGAAGATGTGCTAACTGACTTGCCAAAACTATAGTTTGTTAATAAGAAATTTGTGGAGTGGTTGAAAAATGAGTTTTAATGACTCCAACCTAAGTGCATGTAAACTTCTGTCACTATACAATATCATATTTTCTTATAGATTCACTCTTAGATGTGGTCAAAATATGATGCACTCAATGAAGTGAGCAATACAAAAATCATTCAATCTAAATAACAAAACAGCTATGGAGAGAGAAAGAGAAAAATATTGAGAGAATGGCAGCAAATGACTGGGGTCATTAGGAAGACAGAGTGGGAGAGAGAAAGTGAGGATGATTGAGTGATTTGTATTTGCGGTCCGGCAAAATGAAGGCAGTTATACAATTTTAAAAACATTACAATACATTCATTACAGAATTCACAACACACTAAGTGTGTGCCCTCAGGCCCATATTCCTCTACCACATATCTACAATGCAAAATCCATGTGTAAGTGTGTGCATAGTGCGTATGTTATCATGTGTTTGTATGCATGTGTCTGTGCCTGTTTGTTTTACTTCATAGTCCCCATTGTTCCATAATGTATATTTTAACCTGCTTTATAAATCTGATTCTACTGCTTGCATCAGTTACCTGATGTGGAATAAAGTTCCATGTAGTCATGGTGCTATGTAATACTGTGCGCCTCCCATAGTCTGTTCTGGACTTGGGGTCTGTGAAGAGATCTCTGGTGGCATGTCTTGTGAGGTATGCATGGGTGTGTGCTAGTATTTTAAACAGACAGCTCAGTACCTTCAGCTTGTCAACACCTCTTACAAAAACAAGTAATGAGGAAGTTAATCTCTCTTCCACTTTGAGCCATGAGAGACTGACATGCATGGCATTAATGTACTTTTAAGGGCCAGCTGTGCTGCCCTGTTCTGAGCCACTGCAATTTTCCCAAGTCACTCTTTGTGGCACCTGACCACACGACTGAACAGTAGTCCAGGTGCAACAAAACCAGGGCTTGTAGGACCTGCCTTAGTGATAGTGTTGTTAAGAAGGTAGAGAGAGCAGTAGCAGAGTGGAACAGATGACCGTCACTGGTCAGTGAAACGCCAATGGAGCTTGTAGAGCATTTAGTGAGGGGAGAGGCAGCATCGATTCACCCGCAAAAATCTAGCAGCAGTGTTTGTGTATGTGAGTGAGATAGAGATGGAAAGACAAGAGGGGAGACAGACTTGACTGGGAGGGAAGATGAACGGAAGGGAGAATGGGGAGGAGAGATAAAGATAAAAGGGATGGAGAGAGAGGGGAGTGGAAAGAAAAGGCAAGGGCTGATTTCAAGGTTTTACTGCTAACCTACAAAGCATTATATGGGCTTGCTCCTTCCTATCTTTCCGATTTGGTCCTGCAGTACATACCTACACGTAAGCTACGGTCACAAGACGCAGGCCTCCTAATTGTCCCTAGAATTTCTAAGTAAACAGCTGGAGGCAGGGCTTTCTGCTATAGAGCTCCATTTCTATGGAATGGTCTGCCTATCCATGTGAGAGACGCAGTCTCGGTCTCAACCTTTGTCTTTATTGAAGACTCATCTCTTCAGTAGGTCCTATGATTGAGTGTAGTCTGGCCCAGGAGTGTGAAGGTGAACGGAAAGGCACTGGAGCAACGAACCGCCCTTGCTGTCTCTGCCGAGCTGTTCCCCTCTCTCCACTGGGATTCTCTGCCTCTAACCCTATTACTGGGCTGAGTCACTGGCTTACTGGTGCTCTTCCATGCCGTCCCTGGGAGGGGTGCGTCACTTGAGTGGGTTAGGTCACTGACGTGGTCTTCCTATTCTGGGTTGGGCCGTGGCGGAGATCTTTGTGGGCTATACTCGGCCTTGTCTCAGGATGGTAAGTTGGTGGTTGAAGATATCCCTCTAGTGTGTGGGGCTGTGCTTTGGCGAAGTGGGTGGGTTATATCCTGCCTGTTTGCCCTGTCCGGGGTATCATCGGATGGTGCCACAGTGGCTCCTGACCCCTCCGGTCTCAGCCTCCAGTATTTATGCTGCAGTAGTTTTGTGTCAGGGGCTAGGGTCAGTCTGTTATTTCTGGAGTATTTCTCCTGTCTTATCCGATGTCTGTGTGAATTTAAGTATGCTCTCCTAATTCTCTCTTCTCTCTCTCTCTCGGAGGACCTGAGCCCTAGGACCATGCCTCAGGACTACCTGGCATGATGACTCCGTGCTGCTGCTCCAGTTTCAACTGTCTGCCTGCGGCTATGGAACCCTGACCTGTTCACTGTGATTACTATTATTGACCATGCTGGTCATTTATGAACATTTGAACATCTTGGCCATGTTCTGTTATAATCTCCACCCGGCACAGCCAGAAGAGGACTGGCCACTCCTCATAGCCTGGTTCCTCTCTAGGTTCTTTTCCTAGGTTTTGCCTTTCTAGGGAGTTTTTCATAGCCACTTTGCTTCTACAACCTGCATTGCTTGCTGTTTGGAGTTTTAGGCTGGGTTTCTGTACAGCACTTTGATATATATCAGCTGATTTAAGAAGGGCTTTATAAATAAATTTGATTTTATAGAGAGATTGCAGATGGTATGGAGCATTTGACGGTAGGGGGCACGCCCAGGGTCTGCCCCCCCCCCTCTGTCCTCCCCCCCCCCCCCCCTCTGTCCTCCCCAGTTTATCACAGTGCTTCTCCACATGAAGGATTTTACTAAACTCACTGAAGCGGATATGAGCGCAGTGGAGAGGCCGCAAGAGTTTCATCGAAGAGACATGCATATGCAGAGACGCACTCTTTTAGTGCATGCAAACACACACACAGAGATATTTTCACTGACTCTTTGTAATTGATCTTGTGCACTTGTAATGATTATCATTATTAACATCAGGATGATTATTTTCAGTGTAGGGCACAAACAACAGAGGGCTTTGCCTCATTTAGGGTGCTAGCTAATGAGATAACATGACTGAACAAGGTGTGAGGAGTAAGTCGTTTTGGAACAACCTGCGACATGGTTTATCAAGAGGGCCTAAAAACTAAATTGTGGCCACTGTGGCAGGTAGATGAAAAAAAATCTACCAGCCACTCAGAATTCTTACCAGCCAATACATTTATTCGCCATAACGCAAAAACAGGTTTCGGATTGTCCCCAGTTTTTTACTCAAAATTACACTTTTTTAATCAAATAACAAAATTGGATGTTCCAAGTACACAAATGTTTAAACCATATATGGAGATCACTTGATGTCTGGGGAAGAAAATATATATTTTTTAAGGGTATAGTTGCTATTTAATTTCAATTGCGCACCTCAAGAAACTGGTGTTTGGCTGATGGTGTTGGTGTTTCTGTACAGCATGCACAATAAATAGCAGAGTTTGCTAAACAAACGTTCCTCCTGCCCTCTCCCTTCGTCTCCTTCTCAAAACCGATTGGATAAGAAAGCCAGAAGCCCTTCTCCTCCAATGGGCTTTGAGGAGAAAGGACATGCAATTGAGATCTTCCCACAGGCATTCCCATGCTGTCTTTAGAAAGTTGCAAGAACAAATCATTGATACATTCATTAATATTATTTACATGTAGGCATTGGATTGAAAGAATTTGCGCTCACTTTTTTTCTGTGGGAACTGGGAAACAACTGCAGTGAAGCCTATCATTACAACCATTATTATCTGGGTGATTTTTTTTCCTGGTCGCACTGGTGCTCCCAAAATAAAATGTCAGGTTGCACAACAAAATATCTAGTCACATATGTGACCAAAATAGAGCCCTGCCTACACTAATATCACCTCATTTTAAAATACTTAGCCTGTACAACCCTTGTCTTTCTGGAAATTCTACTCAAATCATACTGCTGACAATGTCATAAGAATCTCCAATGTCCCTGTTCTTCCATGGCCTATCACGACATGATCCAGATGCAGACACGGGAGGCAGATAGTACAGTTCTCAGATGATTTATTATAAACATGGGGCAGGCAGGGATTCGTGGTCAGTGTCAGGCAGGTACAGGACGGCAGGCAAGGTCGAGGTCAGGGCAGGCAGAATGGTCAGAACTGGGAAAAACTAGGAAACAGAACTAGAGAAACAGGAAGGCGGGAAAGAACGTTGGTAAGATCAGACGAACTGGCAACAGACAAACAGAGAACACATATATAAATACACAGGGGATAATAGGGAAGATGGGCGACACTTGGAGGGGGGTGGAGACAAGCACAAAGACAGGTGAAAGAGATCAGAGTGTGACATGGCTTGCATATTCACCAGACATGTCACCATTTGAGCATATTTGGGATGCTCTGGATCAACAGTGTGTTCCAGTTCCCGCCAATATCCATGAACTTCGCACAGCCATTCAAGAGGAGTGGAACAACATTCCACAGGCCACAATCAACAGCCTGATCAACTCCATGCGAAGGAAGTGTGTCGTGCTGCATGTGAAATCCATAGATTAGGGCCTAATGAATGATTTCAATTGACTGATTTCCTTACATGAACTGTTTGTAAAATCTTTGAAAGTCAAGTTACAAAACGTGCAAACATTTAGTATGCATGAAAAGGGTACACCCCACACCAGGCCTGGGCAATTATTTTCCATGGAGGGACACATTAGAATATATTTTTGCCATCGCGGGCCAGAATCCTATTACAGGATTATACATCATGTGTATGACTGTGTTGACAGATATACCTACTGTAAATTACATCCAGATATGCTACTTTTTTTAACATGCACAGAAACAAACCACATCCAGGTTCTCCTTTTGGTAGGTATTTTCATTATTAAACATACAATGAACTACACGGAGGAAAAAGTACACTGCATTCAGCACCACGAACAGAACTCTTGTTAACGGGTATGCACAAAAACACAAGAGAGAGCTGAACATTACATTTAAACTACTCGATCAGTGTGAGGAGCTAAGTCTCTGATGGGCATTGACTAGAGCAGCGAAGTCAGGTATAGGTTCTGAAGTCGCTATGCACAGGATTGCTGAGAGGTCAGAGTCAGTAAGAGATGATCTGTGCCTTGACTTGTTATGTCACTGAAAATATCTGTTCACATACCTAGGTTGACCCAAACAGTACAAACATCTTCTGAGCATGACTCCTACGTTTTGTTCATCGAGAGATGCATAGAACCTTGTCAGTGACATTGTTTTGAATAGTTCTCCAATCGCTGCATCAGACTGAAGATCGATGAGCTCAAGTTGCAGGTCAGTGGGAGCGTTATCCACATTGAAGGTGAATGGAGAGGAAACTCACCGCTCAAAGCCCTCAGCAACAATGTATACTTCTCCCGCTGATCATCTAACAGACTAGTAGTGTCAGAAGGTGGATGAGATTGTTGGCTTCTACTTGGCGGGTTAGGAGGAGAAATTTTCCCTTGAAGTCTTTGACAAGGCTGTACATCTGATGTGCAAAAAGGCCCTTGCCTTGTAGTTTGGAATTGAATTAATTCATGAGGGCCATGATGTCCACGGTGAAGGCAAAATCAGCCAGCCATTCTTTATCTTGCAGTTGAGGTATATCCACATATTTTCCTTTCATTTGCAAAAACTCAGCAACCTCCGACTTCAGGTCCCACACCATTGTAAGCACCTCCAAACGCAGCCATCTCGCGTTTGTGTGGTAGGGGAGATCTGCATGACCCGACTGTCTCTTCTAACAGTGAGACAAACTGCCTGTGGTTTAAAGATTTTGCTCTTATGAAGTTTACCACTTTAGTGACTGTATCCACAACATGGGTCATTTTCAGAACACATTTACAGCACCTCCTGATAACGCATTGCAGGAACATCATTTTCTGATCTTGTATCCTTTTCAAAAGGCCAACGTTTTTTCCTGTCAAGTCCTGTCAGTGGTCACACTGGATAACTTTTCAAAACTCAGTCACAGCTTTGCCACACACTTATTAACCTTCTCCAATACATCTTTCCCTGTGGTTGTGCTCTTCATTGACCGCAAGCTCCTCTGTAATTTCAAAGTCTGGGGTATCAACAACTGCTCCGTGTAACGCGCATCACTGCTCTCATCCAGGGCCAAGGAGAAATAGGTGAAATCCTTTACCTTGTCTTTCAACTGTTGTTCTATGTTCTCTGCGATGTTCTCAACACGCCGTGTCACTGTTCGTCTTGACAGGGAAACAATTTCAAACAACTCATTCTTGTCGGGAAAAAGTATTGCTGCCGAGGCAATGAAACATTATTTAATGAATTTGACCTCAGCGAATGGCTTGCTATGTTTAGCAATTTTGTGGGACTAGCTCTCGTAACTCCGTCGTTTTCTGAATGCAGTTTTGTGAAAAGCCCTTGCTGCTTTTGCAACTGAGAAGGCAACTCATTTGATTTTTTTTAAATTTCACCTTTATTTAACCAGGTAGGCTAGTTGAGAACAAGTTCTCATTTGCAACTGAGACCTGGCCAAGACAAAGCATAGCAATTCGACACATACAACAACACAGAGTTACACATGGAATAAACAAAACATACAGTCAATAAAACAGTAGAAAAATAAGTCTATATACAATGTGAGCAAATGAGGTGAGATAAGGGAGGTAAAGGCAAAAAAAGGCCATGGTGGCGAGGTAAATACAATATAGCAAGTAAAACACTGGAATGGTAGATTTGCAGTGGAAGAATGTGCAAAGTAGAAATAGAAATAATGGGGTGCAAAGGAGGAAAATAAATAAATAAATACAGTAGGGGAAGAGGTAGTTGTTTGGGCTAAATTATAGATAGGCTATGTACAGGTGCAATAATCTGTGAGCTGCTTTGACAGCTGGTGCTTAAAGCTAGTGAGGGAGATAAGTGTTTCCAGCTTCAGAGATTTTTGCAGTTCGTTCCACTCATTGGCAGCAGAGAACTGGAAGGAAAGACGACCAAAGGAGGAATTGGCTTTGGGGGTGACCAGTGAGATATACCTGCTGGAGCGTGTGCTACGAGTGGGTGCTGCTATGGTGACCAGTGAGCCAGCCGTAGAGAAATGCTTATTGAAATTCTCAGTTATAATGGATTTATCGGTGGTGACAGTGTTTCCTAGCCTCAGAGCAGTGGGCAGCTGGGAGGAGGTGCTCTTATTCTCCATGGACTTTACAGTGTCCCAGAACCTTTGAGTTAGTACTACAGGATGAAAATTTCTGTTTGAAAAAGCTAGCCTTAGGAAAGCTAACTGCCTGTGTATATTTGTTTCTAACTTCCCTGAAAAGTTGCATATCACGGGGCTATTCGATGCTAATGGAGAACGCCACAGGATGTTTTTGTGCTGGTCAAGGGCAGACAGGTCTGGAGTGAACCAAGGACTATATCTATTCCTAGTTAAAAAGAAATTGAATGGGGCATGCTCATTTAAGATGGTGAGGAAGGCACTTTTAAAGAATAGCCAGGCATCATCTACTGACGGGATGAGGTCAATGTCATTCCAGGATACCCCTGCCAGGTCGATTAGAAAGGCCTGCTCGCAGAAGTGTTTTAGGGAGCGTTTGACAGTGATGAGGGGTGGTCGTTTGGTCGCAGACCCATTACAGATGCAGGCAATGATCGCTGAGGTCTTGATTGAAAACAGCAGAGGTGTACTTGGAGGGCGAGTTAGTTAGGATGACATCTATGAGGGTGCCCATGATTACGGATTTGGAGTTGTACCTGGTAGGTTCATTGATAATTTGTGTGAGATTGAGGGCATCAAGCTTAGATTGTAGGATGGCCGGGGTGTTAAGCATGTCCCAGTTTAGGTCACCTAGTAGCACGAGCTCAGAAGATAGATGGGGGGCAATCAATTCACATATGGTATCGAGAACACAGCTGGGGGCAGAGGGAGGTCTATAGCAAGCGGCAACAGTGAGAGACTTGTTTCTGGAAAGGTGCATTTTTAGAAGTAGAAGCTCGAATTGTTTGGGTACAGACTTGGATAGTAATACATTACTCTGCAGGCTATCTTTGCAGTAGATTGCAACACCACCGCTTTTGGCAGTTCTATCTTGGCGGGAAATGTTATAGTTAGCGAGGGAGATTTCAGGGTTTTTGGTGGTTTTCCTAAGCCAGGATTCAGACATGGCTAAGACATCCGGGTTGGCAGAGTGTGCTAAAGCAGTGAGTAAAATAAACTTAGGGAGTAGGCTTCTAATGTTAAAATGCCTGAAACCAAGGCTTTTACGGTTACAGAAGTCAACAAATGAGAGCACCTGGGGAGTGGATCTAGGCACTGCAGGACCTGGATTAACCTCTACATCACCAGAGGAACAGAGGAGAAGTAGGATAAGGGTACGGCTAAATGCTATACGAACTGGCCGTCTAGCACGTTCGGAACAGAGAGTAAAAGGAGCAGGTTTCTGGGCACGATAGCATAGATTCAAGGCATAGTGTACAGACAAAGGTAAGGTAGGATGAGAGTACATTGGAGGTAAACCTAGGCATTGAGTAATGATGAGAGAGATATAGTCTCTAGAGACTTTTAAATCAGGTGATGTCATCGCATATGTAGGAGGTGGAACAACATGGTTGGTTAAGGCATATAGAGCAGGGCTAGAGGCTCTACAGTGAAATAAGACAGTAATCACTAACCAGGACAGTAATGGACGAGGCATATTGATAGAGGCATGCGTAGCCAAGTGAACATATGGGTCCAGTGAGTGGTTGGGCTGACTGGGAACACAGCGATTCATACAGTTAGCAGGCCGATGCTAACACGCTAACAGTTAGTAGTCCGGGGCTAAACAAGTTAGCAGTTAGCAGACCGGGACAGGCAAGCTAGCAGTTAGTAGACCGGGGCTAGCAAGTTAGCCTTTGGGGGACGTCGCGATGGGAGTCAGTTTGTTTTTGCCTCTTCATGCGGTGACGTCGATAGACAAGTCGTGGAGTTAGTAGGGTTCCAAGTAGCTCTAGGTAGCTAGCAGGCCTAGCAGGTTAGCAGAATGGGCCTTCAGCGGGCATCGCGCCTGAGGGGCCTGTTGGAATCCTCGGGCAGATTATGTCGGTATTCCAGTCGTAGAGGATCGACGGGGTTCCGTGCCCCATACCAGCAGTAGAAGGGGTCCGGATATTGTAGCCCAGGAGTGGGCTTCGGTGGTAGCACAGGAGCCCTGGCCGGGCTAGCTTCAGGCTAATTGGTGCTTGCTCCYGGATGGAAACSRTAGCCAGGAGTGGTCACCCAGGATTGCGGTTAGCTAGTTGCGAAGATCCAGATGAAAATGTTCAGAGTTTGCGGTAGGAATCCGGGGATATGGAGAGAAATAGGTCCGTTATGCTCTGGTTTGAGTCACGTTGTTCGAACTGGCGAGAGCGTTCCGAGCTAAAGGTTTGCTGATGACCGCTAGCAATGGTTTGCTAACTGATAGCTGGTAGGTAGTTAGCTGGCTAGCTTTAGTTGAGGGATTCCAGATCCGAAGTAGATAGAAATACTTTAGAAAAAAGCAGATCCACGCCACATTGGGTGAGGCGGGTTGCAGGAGAGTATTTAGAAGTTGAGGTTTAGGAAAATAATTTTAAAAGATATGCAAAGAAAAATATGTAAAATATATATACAAGGGACACGACAGGACAAAAGACATCTGACTGCTACGCCATCTTGGAATCTCACCATCTTGGAATCTAATTTGAGAAACACGAATGAACTTGTCCTCTTGCTCTGTTGTGCACCGGGGCATCCCGCTCCTCTTTCTATTCTGGTTAGAGACAGTTTGCGCTGTTCTGGGAAGGGAGTAGTACAGAGCGTTGTACGAGATCTTCAGTGTCTTGGCAATTTCTCGCATGAAATAGCCTTCATTTCTCAGAACAAGAATAGACTGACGAGTTTCAGAAGAAAGGTCTTTGTTTCTGCCCATTTTGAGCCTGTAATCGAACCCACAAATGCTGATGCTCCAGATACTCAACTAGTCTAAAGAAGGACAGTTTTATAGCTTTTTTAATCAGAACAACAGTTTTCAGCTGTGCTAACAATTGCAAAAAGGGTTTTCTAATGATGAATTAGCATTTTAAAATTATAAACTTGGATTAGCTAATGCAACGTGCCATTGGAACACAGGAGTGATGGTTGCTGATAATGGACCTCTGTACACCTATGTAGATATTCCATTAAACATCAGCTGTTTCCAGCTACAATAGTAATTTACAACATTAACAATGTCTACACTATTTCTGATCAATTTTATGTTATTTCAATGGACAAAAAAAGTGTTTTTCTTTAAAAAACAAGGACATTTTTAAGTGACCACAAGCTTTTGAACAGTAGTGTAGGTATTACAGACTCGGTCAGGGACAGGTTGAAAATGTCAGTGAAGACACTTGCCAGTTGGCCAGCACTGGCAAGTGAGTACACATCCTGGTAATCCATATGGCCCTGCAGCCTTGTGAATGTTGACCAGTTTAAAAGGTCTTACTAACATCGGCTATGGAGAGTGTGATCACACAGTTGTCCGGGAACAGCTGGTGCTCTCATGCATGCTTCAATGTTGCTTGCCTTGAAGTGTACATAGAAGTAATTTAGCTCGTCTGGTACGCTCGTGTCACTGGGAAGCTCGCGGCTGGGCTTCCCTTTGTAGGCCATAATAGTTTGCAAGTCCGACGAGCATCAGAGCCGGTGTAGTAGGATTGAATCTTAGTCCTGTATTTACACTTTGCCTGTTTGATAGTTCGTCTGACAGCATAGCGGGATTTCTTATATTAGAGTCCCGGTCCTTGAAAGCGGCAGCTCTACCAATTTAGCTCAGTGAGGATGTTGCCAGTAATCCATGGCTTCTGGTTGGGGTATGTACGTACGAACGCTATGGGGACGACGTAATTGATGCACTTATTGACTGATGTGGTATACTCCTCAATGCCATTTGATGAATTCCGGAACATATTTCAGTCTGTCTTAGCAAAACAGTCATTTAGCTTAGCATCTGCATCATCTGACCACTTCCGTATTGAACAAGTCACTGGTACTTCCTTCTTTAGTTTTAGCAGGAATCAGGAGGATAGAATTATGGTCAGATTTGCCAAATGGAGGTCGAGGGAGAGCTTTGTACCCGTCTCTGTGTGTAGAGTAAAGGTGATATAGAGTTTCTCCCTATGCTTGCACTGGTAGAAATGAGGTAAAATGGGTAAGTTTTCCTGCATTAAATTCCCCGGCCACTAGGAGCGCCGCCTCTAGATTAGCATTTTCTTGTTTGCTTATGGCCTTATAGAGCTTGTTGAATGTGGTCTTAGTGCCAGCAGCAGTTTGTGGTGGTAAATAGACAGCTACGAAAAATAGAGATGAAAACTCTTGGTAAATAGTGCGGTCAGCTTATGAGATACTCTACCTCAGGTGAGCAAAACCTTGACTTATTTATTCGATTTCGAGCACCAGCTGTAATTGACAAATCGACACAGACCACCACCCCTTGTCTTACCGGAGGTAGCTGTTCTGTCTTGCCAATGCATGGAAAACCCAGTCAACTGTCCAAGAGGGTTGGGTAGCCTCCCATTCAATATTGATAAGTTGGTTAATTGCATAAATAGTGAGCAAATTTACAGTTGCAGACACAACTAAGTGGCTGCAACTGTAAATTAGCTTTTCATCAGTTTAACAATGAAGCATTGATGATGATGATACTGCTACTAAAACATAGCTAGCCAGCTAGACATATGGTGCTAGCTAATTACTGTTTTTTCTAAATTACACAATAGTGATGTGGAAATACGATGGCAATGCTGAAGTAGGCAAATAATTAGTAGGAAACTGCCATCACTATGATGTGGTCAAATTTACTTTAAAGAGATAAAGTTGCCGTTAGCTTACCAAGTCCATAAAAATAGCTAGCAATGCTAATGTTAGCTAGCTAAAATTTGGTGGGGACACAACAATGACGACAAAAGATTCTCCAATTGATTATGTTCCTTCCTTTGAAATGGCATCTCCCGCAGATGATAGTTTCAGAGCCCCGTAGCTATATCACAATTTGACGCCGGACTATCAAGTCTTAGCGTCTGTGGACTATAATGTACGCCTAAAGTGTAAATTGTAGTCCACAGATGCTGGGCCCAAACATGCACCTCCCCACAATTCCCAACCAACGCAGCTCCAGTACGTTTCCTCTACTCATTTGAATGCGTTGACAGTTGGAGAAATTGCTTGAGCTGCCCTGAGAATTTGGAAAGAATGAAAGCGTTCCAATATTCTAGAAAACTGCTGTGCGTGAGCATACAGGTTTTGGACTATGATAAACCCTCAACTCTGTACACTGCCAACAGGAATGGAATGTCAATTATGACCAGGCGTGGCCAGCAGCAGTATAGGACGATATACAGTACATTCAGATAGTATTCAGACCCCTTCCCTTTTCCACATTTTGTTACGTTACAGCCTCATTCTAAAATGGATTCAATCAAAATAATTCCTCAATCTACCAGCATTGAAGGTCCAAGAGCACATTGGCCTACATCATTCTTAAAAGGAAGAAGTTTGGAACCACCAAGACTCTTCCTAGCGACTCATCCAAACTGAGCAATCGGTGGAGAAGTGCCTTGGTCACGGAGGTGACCAAGAACCCGATGGTCACTCTGGCAGAGCTCCAGAGTTCCTCTGTGGAGATGGGAGAACCTTCCAGAAGGAAACGCTCTCTGCAGCACTTCACCAATCAGGCCTTTATGGTAGAGTGGCCAGACGGAAGCCACTCCTCAGTAAAAGGCACGACAGCACTCTTGGAGTTTGCCAAAAGGCACCTAAAGGACTCAGATCATGAGAAACAAGATTCTCTGGTCTGATGAAACCAAGATTGAACTCTTTGGTATGAATGCCAAGCGTCACATCTGGAGGAAACCTGGCACCATCCCTATGGTGAAGCATGGTCATTAGGCATCATGCTGTGGGGATGTTTTTCAGCGGCAGGGACTGGGAGACTAGTCAGGATCGAGGGAAAGATGAACGGAGCAAAGTACAGAAAGATCCATGATGAAAATCTTCTCCAGAGCTTTCAGGATCTCAGGCTGGGGCTAAGGTTTACCTTCCAACAGGACAATGACACTAAGCACACAGCCATAACAAAGCAGGAGTGGCTTTGGGACAAGTCTCAATATTCTTGAGTGGCCCAGCCAGATCCCGAACTTGAACCCGATTGAACATCTCTGGAGAGACCTGAAAACAGCTGTGCAGCGACACTCCCCATCCAACCTGACAGAGCTTGAGAGGATCTGCAGAGAAGAATGGGAAAAACTCACCAAATATAGGTGTGCCAAGATGTGAGGCTGTAATCGCTGACAAAGGTGCTTCAACAAAGTACTGAGTAAAGGGTCTGAATACTTATGTAAATGCAATATTTCAGTTTTTTATTTTTGCGCTGTCATTATGGTGTTTGAATTGGAGGGGAAAAACAATTTAATCCATTTTAGAATAAGGCTGTAATGTAACAAAATGTGGAAAAAGTCAAGGGGTCTGAATACTTTCCGAATGCACTGTATGCAAATAACAGATTAACAGTCAAGTTTAATCAGATCGCCTTGTGACGACATGCGATGGGCCAAAAACCCCATCCCACCTTAACAGACCAAAATTCCAGGAAATTCGGCTCTTACACAGAATTATCATAATTGCCACAATTTCAGAGTGTTATTTCGATCTCATGTTTTTAACTGCACTGCCCCTTCAATGGCAACGGGAGGAAGTGACATTCTGGCATTAGTTTAAGATCAAGTTGCACATTTATTTTAACAGGACAAATGTTTGTTTTATCAGAAGATTATGTAAATGAGGTCTGATCTGTGAGGGTGTAATCCCGCTGCTGTGTGCAATCCTATAAAAAGTATCTGAGATTACTTTGAGATTAGTGATGTCACGTGCACATATTCCACCGATTAAAACCCTAGAAATCTGGGCTCTGGGGAGGGGCTGCTGGGCTCAAGCTCCATAGCCGTTGTTAATTATGTTTTGGGGGGGGAAATCACCAAAGGTTTTACATGATTTAGACCAAGGGTTTTCAAACTTTTCTTGTCCAGGAACCCTCACCGCCCAGGCAAACCGGAAACCCAGGGAGACGCATCATGTTAGACCAATTTTTTTCTTGCACGTTTTGCCTTATCAGGTGAATGATAAAGGCGAGTAGATGAGATCAACATTTTAAAATTAATAGATTTGGTAGACAGTTTTATTATTTTGACCTCCCTACAGTTAATTGGAAGATGAAGTGTAACCAAAAATCTATAGTATTAGCTAGAAAGGTTTCTTAATGGCGTAGAGAACATTTTACTGTTTTAAAGCAAATTTTCAGCAATTCTATGCATTTTGCCTTGGCTAATGCACCTAAAGGTCTCTCAGACCACGAGAAACAAGATTCTCTAGTCTGATGAAACCAACATTGAACTCTTTGGACTGAATGCCAAGCATCACGTCTGGAGAAAACCTGGCACTATTCCTACGGTGAAGCATGGTGGTAGCAGCATCATGCTGTGGGGAAGTTTTTCAGCAGTAGAGACTAGTCAGGATCGAGGGAAAGAAGAAACAGAGCAAAGTACATAGAGATCCTTAATGAAAACCTGCTCCAGAGCGCTCAGGACGAAGTTTCACCTTCCAACAGGACAACAACCCTAAGCACACAGCCAAGACAACACAGGAGTGGCTTTGGGACAAATCTCTGAATGTCCTTGAGTGGCACAGCTAGAGCCCGGACATGCACCTGATCTAACACCTCTGGAGAGACCTGAAAATAGCTGTGCAGCAATGCTCTCGTCCAGCCTGACAGAGCTTGCGATATTTACGTTTCGTATTTGTAATAAATGTGCTAACAAAAATAACAGTTTTTGCTTCGTTATTGTGGGGTATTGTGTGTCGATTGATGAGGGGAAAAACAATGTAATACATTTTAGAATAAGGCTGTAACGTAACAATTTGGAAAAAGTCAAAAAGGTCTGAACATTTTCTGAATGCACTGTATGTCAGGGCTTTTTGTCAGTATACTCATGATGAATAGCAATGGGTGAGAAGAGCAGCATAGAGGGCCAGGTATTTGGAGTGGTAGGGTTTGTCTTGTGCACTCAATGTATTTGTGTGATATTCTCTGCATTTTGCCTCTGTAGTTTAGAGATATTTCTTAGCCTCCCTCTAAGACTCTAAAGGAGCGATTAGTATTGAGTGATTAGCCACTTATCTGAAATGAAGGTACACAATCCTTGCCTGCTCCCACAATCCTCCTTTGCTCCAAAAAGCCTTCTGACAGTGGACCAGTTAATGACAACATAATTCTCACAGGCAGCTGTTTATACTAATCATCCCAGTAGTGAAGAAATGAGAAAAGAGAGATGAGATGAAAGAGGAATAGAGAGAGTGAAGAGAGGTCATTAACATTCACATCAGTGTTATTTCTTCTCGGTCTCTCTGATGCGCTCCTTTTCTCTGACATTAACGCGGAAATGTTTGCACATGAGCCGACATTCACACAGCATATGGCATCATAATTAGCCTTATAAAACAGCAAATATAGATATGATTTTATATGGCTCATGAGATTTGTCTCAGACTGAGGTGCTTGATTAAGATGAGAATTTGAAATGATCTGTTGCAGTTGACTAAATTAGACATTTGGGGATTGACTTAAAATTAAGAGGAAGTTATTGTTGAAGGGTGTCGAGCGGTGGTAGCTTCTCTGGGATTTGAAGGGCTCTGCATACATCATTTTTTCTTTCCCTGAAATATTGTTGGTACTTTCACATGAACACACACATCTGGTGCACACACATACAAAAACACACCACACACACACTCTCCCTTCACAGCCAGCAGCCAGACGGTAACACACACACACATACATACCACACAGTCGTTTTTCCACCTTAATCTCTATCCCATTGAATAACTCTGATGCTTTCCATTTTCCATGTGAGGGATTATTACGCAGAATCCCTGCTGCTGATTATCCTGTGTGTTGACAGGACTGAGTTGTGCCATCTGCCATGTGCAGTGTGGGGAGGTGTGGCGACAGGAATGGAGGGAGGAGGTGGAGGGGATGGAAGACAGAGGTGTACAGACCCAGGCAGGTGTTTCTGTCAGATACCTGCAGCTCAAACAGCGCTGATCAGGCGAAGTATGGCTCAGCGCCTCAGGTTGGGAGACAGAGGCAAACTCATTAGCCTGCTAACACACACACACTGTCACAGTGCTACTGACTGAACACCACAGCAGAGAGGGCCGTACATATGCCTGGGAAAGACGAGAGTAGAGAGAGGGAAGGTGAGGAGAGAACAGCACAGCACAGCAGCTCAGAGCATCACTATCCTCCATCTAGATGTTTAATGGGTTCTGTTCTGTCCGTTTAGGGTAGCATCGAAGATATAATATCTAGGAGAACATGATCCTAGAATATTGTGAAAATTATGCTGAGCCCCATCAAATACTGTGCTACTGTTTGAGACATACATTGGACACAAGGAGCCGGAGACTGACACGGACACATACAAACACACAGTGAGAACACCTTTGGTGTGCAGTCGGGATAAATGGGATTACGGATTTGAGAGAGATTTAGAGAATAATCCTTCCAGATATTAGAGGGGCAGCCTTGGTGCAGATCAAAAGAGAATGCTCTCTCTCAGAGTACAGCTGGATGGAATTTAGGCTTGACATTTTCTATTTTTACTCTGAGAATCAATGGAATTGTCAGATATTGACCAAATACTATACTGTGCTGATTTAGTCTAGTTGCAGTGGTTGTAACTATTTAGCAGCAGATTTGTCTCCATTTAACACCGATTCCATTTACACAGATTGTTACATTTTATTGCACCTACAGTGGGTCCTCACTGAGAAAAGTTTTGAGATTATGCCGAAAGATTTAGAGGTAATTTGTGGTTTAGTACCCTGCGTCACTGCGTCACAATAAAACATATATATATATATTCCATAATATTCTTAAAATATGTGTTGACTGAATATAAGCAGCAAGTGACGTTTGCTAAATAATCAAGTTGATGGCGCAGTCATATAGCCTCGGCACCTACATAAGCCGAGTGACTCACTCATTCATGGCTTTGGATCAAAATAAATAAGTACCAACATTCTTTCTGATAGTCTAGAAGTGAAAAATTGCAAATAGAAGTGATTATAAAAAGTCACGATTACAGATGGCTAGTTTTGGTCTCAAATAAGCACGGTCTGTGAAGAGCGTTTAACCAAAATAAGCAACGTTTGTTAAAAGAAAACACCAGGAATATATAGACTTAGACCTATGAACACTTTAAAAAAACGAGTCAGGGTTAGTGATGTGTGTATATTATTGGTTACCCTGACCTGGATGCCATGTATTATAGCCTCTAAAATTAGAAATATTACCACCGTCTCTTGCGCATGCCATTTTCCTTTCGTAACCAAGGGTTAGCTACGCTGCCAGCTTTTAGAGAGATAATTTAAACAACCTGTTTAAATTATTTGAGCAAAAAATATGTCATTTTATTTGGAATGGCAAGCCAGACAAAAAAGGGCCTATTGTCGCACCCAATGTTCAATAATGGCCTTGTTCCCTTTATTCAGATTACAACCGCTCACTTTTGGTTATTTGAAAACGAAATCTCCAAAATATCATTGTTTTTTAAACAAAATGAGATTGTGAACTCTGCAAACAACGTTTCCAGTCCGAGAATGGTAAATTATTAATTAATACCTTTGGTACCTGGCAGCGTAGCTAACCTTTGGTAGGTCATCAGATACGTCATCAGAGCGCGCAACAGAACATTGTACCGTCTACACTTGGTTTGTTGTTTATATTAAAACATTTCCATTAAATCGATTTTAATCCAAACTAAAGTTTTGTTGTTAAGAATGCCACGACGCAGTTAGCCTTTACAGCTGAGACTGCAAGTTATGTGTTCCTTTTTTTGCGTGGATTCCACGAGTGCTAGCTGGCTGTACTACAGACACCTGTCGTTGTCATGGGAAAGACTCATTGTAATCTTTTCATAAAACAACTGGTTGCAGTAAAGAGCCAATCTGGATACTAAGGAGATCCTGAGGGAAATCGACGAGTACCAACAGCTTTACGCTATGGAGGAACATCATACTCCATCATGGAAAGATCCGACCACCTCAAAATAACTTTAACACAACAAAAAAGCAAAACAGATTCATATACAGACATGGACGATTTACTTACCATTGAGTTAGAGGCTAGTACTCTGGACGGAATCCATGCAACACTGGAAAAGTTGTGTGAGGAGGTAGCAGGGCAGAGGGGGAGTTTGGAGTTCAGCCAGAGTGAAATTCTCACGCTCCAAAGAGAAAACAAGACACTCACAGCCAAGGTAAAAATCCACGATTCCAACATGGATTGTCTACTCAGGGAAAACAGGGTGATGGAGTCGTTTCTAGACATACAAAGTCGTAGCATGCGTGAAAAATCTTTTTTTTTCTGGGATTCCTGAGGACGCATCTAATAATCAGAGAATTCATGCAATCCGCATTGAAACTTCCTATCTAGACTGTAAACAAGGTGGCTTTTCACCAAGTACACAGACTTGGAGCGACAAGACCAATCATCGCAAAATTTGAACACTACCAACTAGAGGTCGACCGATTAATCGGAATGGCCGATTTATTTGGGCCGATTTCAAGTTTTCATAACAATCGGAAATCGGTATTTTTGGACACCGATTTGGCCAATTTCTTTTACACCTTTATATAACTAGGGTATATGCAGCAGTTTGTGCAGCCTGGCTCGTTGCGAACTGTGTGAAGTCCATTTATTCTTAACAAAGACCGTAAATAGTTTGACAGAATTGTACATATTTATGACATAACATTGAAGGTTGTACAATGTAACAGCAATATTTAGACTTAGGGATGCCACCCGTTAGATAAAATACGAAACGGTTCCGTATTTCACTGAAAGAATAAACTATTTTTCTTCTCTTCGAAACGATAGTTTTCGGATTCGACCACATTAATGACCAAAGGCTCGTATTTCTGTATGTTATTATGTTATAATTAAGTCTATGATTTGATATTTGATAGAGCAGTCTGACTGAGCGATGGTAGGCAGCAGCAGGCTCGTACGCATTCATTCAAACAGCACTTTCGTYCGTTTTGCCAGCAGCTCTTCGCAATGCTTCAAGCATTGACCTGTTTATGACTTCAAGCCTATCAACTCCCGAGATTAGGCTGGTGTAACCGATGTGAAATGGCTAGCTAGTTAGCGGGGTGCGCGTTAATAGCATTTAAATCGGTGACGTCGCTCGCTCTGAGACTTGGAGTAGTTGTTCCCCTTGCTCTGCAAGGTCCGCGGCTTTTGTGGAGCGATGGGTAACGATGCTTCGAGGGTGACTGTTGTCGATGTGTTCCTGGTTCGATAGGGGCGAGGAGAGGGACGGAAGCTATACTGTTACACTGGCAATACTAAAGTGCCTATAAGAACATCCAATAGTCAAAGGTATATGAAATACAAATGGTATAGAGAAATAGCCCTATAATTCCTATAATAACTACAACATAAAACTTCTTACCTGGGAATATTGAAGACTCATGTTAAAAGGAACCACCAGCTTTCATATGTTCTCATGTTCTGAGCAAGGAACTTAAAACGT
This sequence comes from Salvelinus sp. IW2-2015, assembly GCF_002910315.2. Lineage (NCBI taxonomy): Eukaryota > Metazoa > Chordata > Actinopteri > Salmoniformes > Salmonidae > Salvelinus > Salvelinus sp. IW2-2015. The sequence continues at coordinate 336,510 of NC_036872.1, forward strand.
TTTTTACATGGCACATATTACACTTAGTACTAAATTCTACAGGGACTTCAGGTTACGAAAAAAAGAAAGTATGGGAACTTTAAAAATATCTGAACATCATGAAGCGGATATGAACACACACGTACTCAATTACATGCTTGCTTACACATACACCTTTCTCTCACTCTTTTCTCTTCTCTCCCTCTCTATTGTCAAGAACTGTTTTATAATTGAATGTGTTTATGGTTTGTCTATCTTTATGCATTTGTCTACAAGTTCATAACAACAACAAAAAAAGTATCTGAATGTGCAAATAGTCAGTTATGATTCGCAAGGAAGGTGGTTCCTTTTGAATATGAAGGTTGACGAAAAGGAGATTTGGCTCATAAATCTATATGGTCCAAATCGGGATGATCCACACTTCTTCGAAAACATTTATACCAATTTATTGAACTTACAGGCAACAAATGGTCTAATCATTATGGTAGGAGACTATTACACAGTGTTAAGTACCTCAATGGACCGTAAAGGTAATCACTATACAAACTATCATCACTGTGCCCTTAAGGAAATCACAAATATTATGGACACATTAGAAATAATGGTTATTTGGAGACAAAAACCCCCTGACCTAGTGAGATATACATGGAGGAGACTTAAGCTAGTCGTCTTGACTACTTTGTCTCTTGCATCAAAGGTTAAAAAGTTTTAATAGGAGACAGAATGCAATCGGGTCATCATCTAATTGGCATTCACATAACTCTTATAGATTTTCCACGTGGACGGGGATATTGAAAATGTAATCAAAGTTTACTGGAGGACAACTTATTTTTAACTAAAACAAAATAATCTGCCCAGGGACTGTGGTTGAAAATTAGCCAGTTGGCTAAAACCGGCACTTTTACTGAAATGTTGATTAATGTGCACTGTCCCTGTAAAAATAAAATAATTCATAACTGAATTTTACCAGTATAATAATCGGTTCAGCAAATCCCCTTATTGTTTGGGATTCCTTTAAAATGTACCTTCAGGGGTCATTCAATTCAATATTCATCAATAATAAAAAAGCAGTTTGTCAAAAGTGACAAGACTAACAAAGGGAAATCCATGAACTAATAGCACAGGTAGATAGCAATAAAAACAATACTACAGAGATACAAAATAAGTTAGAGGAAAAACAAAAATAATTGAACTTATTCAAGAACGATTTAATGTAATCTATTACAAAAATAAAGCAAACTGGATGGAATAGAGAAAAATGCACAAAATTCTTCCTGAATCTCCAATACAGGAACGCTAACAAAAAGAATTTGCAGAAACTCGTTACTGAAGACGGAGTCTTCTTCGATTCTCCGAATGATATTTTAAAAGAGGAAGCCAATTATTTTAGGCAGATGTTCTCTTTTCCGTCTCATCCTTTCCCACTGAATGAAGATTATGGTAAGGAATTCTTTCCAAATATAAAAAATTGAAAATTAACAAATGTACAGAAAGATCAGTGCGAAGGCCCAATTACAGAGGAAGAACTTTGAGGCTATTAAATCCTTTGTCTGGAAAAACCCCAGGGCTTGATGGCATACCGGTAGAGGTATATCAAGTATTTTTTGATATACTAAAAGCTCCATTGTTAGATTGTTTTAACTACTCCTATAGAAATGGTAGTCTGTCAGGTACTCAGCAGGAAGGTCTGATTTCTCTATTATTAAAACAATGCCCAGATGGCAAATATAAAGACCCAGTCTATCAAAAACCTGGAGGCCCCTTACACTTCAATGTTGTGATGAAAAATACTAGCAAAATGCATAGCACTCAGAATTAAAAAAGGGTTTTACCAGGTATTGTTCATCCTGATCAGACAGGTTTTTTACATGGACGATACATTGGAGACAACTGCGTTTATTTTCAGCAAACGTAACATGTGTAAATATTTGTATGAACCTAAGATTCAACAGACAAACTGAACAAGTTCCACAGACATGTGACTAACAGAAATTGAATAATGTGTCCTTGAACAAAGGGGGGGGGGGTCAAAATCAAAAGTAACATTATCTGGTGTGGCCACCAGCTGCATTAAGTACTGCAGTGCATCTCCTCCTCATGGACTGCATCAGATTTTCCAGTTCTTGCTGTGAGATGTTACCCCACTCATCCACCAAGGCACCTGCACGATCCCAGACATTTCTGGGAGGAATGGCCCTAGCCCTCACCCTCCGATCCAACAGGTCCCAGACATGGTTAATGGGATTGAGATCCAGGCTCTTTGCTGGCCATACAGAACACTGACATTCGTGTCGTGCAGGAAATCACGCACAGAATGAGCAGTATGGCTGGTGGCATTGTCATGCTGGAGGGTCATGTCAGGATGAGCCTGCAGGAAGGGTACCACATGAGGGAGGAGGATGTCTTCACTAACGCACAGCCTTGAGATTGCCTGCCTGCAATGACAAGCTCAGTCCGATGATGCTGTGACGCACCGCCCAGACCATGACGGACCCTCCATCTCGATCCCGCTCCAGAGTACAGGCCTCGGTGTCACGCTCATTCCTTCGACGATAAACGCGAATCCGACCATCACCACTGGTGAGACAAAACTGAGACTCGATGGTGAAGAGCATTTTTTACCAGTCTTGTCTGGTCAAGCGACAGTGGGTTTGTGGCCCATAGGCGACGTTGTTGCCAGTGATGTTTGGTGAGGACCTGCCTTACAACAGGCCTACTAGCCCTCAGTCCAGCCTCTCTCAGCCTATTGTGGACAGTCTGAGCACTGATGGAGGGATTGTGCATTCCTGGTGTAACTCGGGCAGTTGTTGCCGCCTTCCTGTACCTGTCCCGCAGGTGTGATGTTCGGATGTTCAGATCCTGTGCAAGTGTTGTTACACGTGGTCACCACTGCGAGGACAATCAGCTGTCCATCTTGTCTCCCTTTAGCGCTGTCTTAGGCGTCTCACAGTACGGACATTGCAATTTATTGCCCTGGCCACATCTGCAGTCCTCATGCCTCCTTGCAGCATGCCTAAGGTACATTCACGCAGTAGAAAGACCTCTTTAGTGTCCTAAGTTTTCATAACTGTGACCTTCATTGCCTATCGTCTGCAAACTGTTAGTGTCTTAACCGTTCCACAACAGGTGCATGTTCATTAATTGCTTATGGTTCATTGAACAAGCTTGGGAAACAGTGTTTAAACCCTTTACAATGAAGATCTGTGAAGTTATTTGGATTTTTACGAATTATCTTTGAAAGACAGGGTCCTGAAAAAGGAACGTTTCTTTTTTTGCTGAGTTTATATAACCGTAGAAAACAGTTGCAGGTCGGAGGGCCATCTAACGAGTGCAGATCGGAGGGCCATCAAGTGAAACAGACCAATGAAGCACGGGTAAACGGCGGGAGTTTCTGTGACTGAGGACTGGGACGGGGGCCCACGCTCTCCGCTTCTCCCGTCCCTCGGTGCGGAATTCGTCTCTCGCCCAAGCTCGGTTCCTTGCATCTACATGTCGCCTGGGTTGCGCCCGACCGGTTCCATCCCCCCTTTCCGAAGGGGATTTGGGTTGCTGGTGAACCAGGTCTTCCCGCCTCCGTCTCCAATATCAAGGTGCACATGGGCCTATTTCTATAATGAATAGGAATTCGGAGGGCAGAAATGATTAAATATTAAAGTATTAGACCTCTCACTAAAGGCATCAGTCATACAATAGTTATACTTAAATCCTAACTGGTTCTCTAGCAAATGAGTAAGAATGGATTATTCACCATGGCAACCAACAAAATGTATTTCTTAGTTAGGTTGGCTTGTTTGCAGAATTCACAGGCTGCTACGCTTGAGGAAAAACAAAATGCCTCCAGCAGAATATCTAAAGGGCTTTTATATAATTAAAATGCAGGATTAATAATAATAATAATAATAATCTTTGGATAACAGATCACTATCATAATATTAAAAACTTTCAAATGCATTCATGAATTAAATAGTTTTAGCCGACAATGTTGCGGTTCGGCCTATTTCGGAGGGCAGAAATTATTAAAGTATTAGACCTCTCTCTAAAGGTGTCAGTCATACTAAAGTTAATCTTATAATCTCCAACCTGTTCGGATTTAAGAGTACATGGCGATAAAGGCTAGATCATTTTTTAAGCTGTTCAAACCCAGCAGGGTCAAATAATATAAACAGTGGTTATAGAGGGTGCAACTGGTCAGCACCTTAAGAGTAAATGCCAGTTGGCTTGTCATAGCTGAGCATTCAGAGGTCAAGACAGCGTGTGTGAGAGTGTGAGGGTGAGAGAGAGAGGACCGAAAGACACAGTAACGTGTGGGATATAGCAATAAGAATGTCAGTTTAATATGCAGTGCAGATCAGCTCATATTACCCTTCTCAGAGTTTTAAGAATTGTGTGTGTTCAATTATTTGTGACATTGTGGCATTTAAAGATAGAAGCAGTAGGAGTTGAAGCGATAGCCTACCTGTGTGTGGTCAACTATTTCAGCACGGTTTCGCGCTGCTCTGAGACAAGCATGTGGACTGCTCTTAGCCTACTCCCGACCGGTCACGTCGTACAGCGCCATATTTTCCTAACGGAAACCCTGAGGGTTTCGTGTTTCGTTTTTCTTGGAATAGAAACACCATAATAGGGGCGGCATGTAGCCTAGTGGTTAGAGCGTTGGACTAGTAACCGAAAGGTTGCAAGATCAAATCCCCGAGCTGACAAGGTAAAAATCTGTCGTTCTGCCCCTGAACAAGGCAGTTAACCCACTGTTCCTAGGCCGTCATTGAAAATAATAATTTGTTCTTAACTGACTTGCCTAGTTAAATAAAGGTAAAATAAAATAAATAATTTTAATCAAATTAAGCTAAATTTCTTAAAATCAATCCCATATACTATGTTCTTACTTAAATGCTCTAGTACAGCCAATATAAAAAAAGTAAAATGCTTCTCAAAGATGCCCTCGTGGTCAAACTAGCACTAACTAGCATTAATGGCAACAACGGCTGACACTTAAATAACGTGCCATAGAATTCTGTGGTACTCCATCTAGCAAAGTCAAATTAGTGGGCTTCTGCAGTCACTACGGGGAGCTCTTTCTAGAGCACCCGGTTAAATTGTGCTTAGGAGCATTTTTTAAATTATCTCTAAATGATTAAACTAGTGAGAAATACAGTGCATTCGGGAAGTATTCAGACCCCTTGACTTTATCAAAAACAATATACGGGGATGTTTTTCAACCATCCCCGAGCCCGAAGGCTAACCGGGAGGGTTCCGGTGGACAGACAAGACAACTAAGCCCTCAGCGCCGCAATACTGGACCAAACGAGATGGCACAAGCCAAACTGAGTTGGGGGACAGCAGAGCACTCAGGTGGCGAAGCTAGCTAGCTAGCTGCTCCAAGTTATTGAATAGATGCAAGTATACTTATGTGCTTATAATATAGAGCTTTTACCAAGCGAATCCTCTCTGGAACGAGCCGAGAAAAAAAAAGAAGTGGGAGTAGTGCGGCGGCAGCTATTTAACAGGGTCAGCCGCAGCACTACTAATTCTTACTTGGAATGTATCCTGCAGAGCGGAAGGATACCATATTGGAATAATCCAATATAGTGCGACGTAAATACATTCACAAGAGAAATCAAGTCAACAACTATGTGGGAGTTGTAGTTTTCATTAAGCAAATATTCAACCTAGTTCAGAGCAGAAACACTATAATTAAGCACAATGACCGTAATTCATTGCAATTCTTTTTTTACCGCAGCCGATGGATCAGAGAGGAAGAGGCGAAGCGGGAAGTTTAACTTTTGCCAAAATCTGTCCAATACATTTCTATGGGCTTATTTGGGACCTAAGCTTGTCACCTGCCTTCCCGCCTTTGGGACAATGACTCCCATTATTAGGGCGTAGGCATGAGCATCTCATCATTATATACAGATCTCTGTACAGATACACTTTTATGCTATGTTAGGTTAAATACACACAGACTGCATAGACTACATGAGAGAGGAATGTACACAGCACAATAACTAGAGGGACAGAGACAGTTCGTGAAATTTGACTTATCTACTTTGAAGAACTAGTAAAAAGGATTTCAGACAGCTCTGCAGCAGGCTAGCTAAATATGATGACTGTACAATATGGGGAGCACATAATGTTATATGGCCTGGCTGCATGACTGCTACTTCCTGAGTAGAGACTTTAAGGAATGAAAAATACATTTTATTTGTCTAAGTAATACACAGCTGAAATATTTTATAGTCATTTCCTATTTTTCTATTGATGTCTACCCAATGTGGACCTGATAGAGACAATATTATCAATGGTTTTGGCAATTGAATGTTCACTATTTTTGGCTTTGGAATTTCCATTACAAAGCTCTAAAATCATTGTAACGTCATTATTTCATAACGCATTTCAAGAAAAAAAAAAAGCATAGATCAAAACCAAAATCCGTGATTCTTTTTTAATAATCAAACTGAAACGACCTCAAAAAACACGAATCACTCAGCACTAACAAATTGTCCTCTAACCAGTGATGTACACATTATTCCCAGATTCCGTGTGGTTTTTGAACTGTGTTAAAACTAACAGTACGTGCAACTTCATCTCCCCCCTCGCACGCAATGTGATAATCGATGAGCGATTGACTGCTGCTGCTACTCAATCATTTATGTAAATGGTAAATCTCTACTGACAAACTGGGTAAATCAAGATGTAGCCAGTCTACTCACAATACAGGTGAATGCATATTATTCAATAGGAGTGTGTGCATGCATTGAGTTATTGAGCTTGTTTTAGCTGACTTCACAGGGCTACAGATGACAAACAATCCCTTCCATTTCAGACTTATTTTATTGGCAACTGCTATGAGAGCGTATTTTATTGTACTGAACAACATTTTCATAAAAGAAGCAAATCGCTTCTTTTATAAAACTGTGCATTGTCTCTAAGAATATAATGACGTCATTGGTGAGGCAGAACGTGGCCAAAGAGTTTCTAAACCTACAATTTAAAATGGTGGAAAAACGATTGGAACCATTTCCGGTCAAATCATGACGTCAGTGATCTTCAGGTCGGAAAGTCAGAGCTCTAGAAAGATGCCAGAGTTTCTGACTTGGAATTCCGACTTGGATGACCATTCCAAATGATTTTTCCTAGCTGGAGCTTATTTTTTCCCCCAGAGTTCCCAGTTGTCTTGAATCCACTGAAGTCAGAGATTTCCGAGTTCGCAGTTGTTTTGAACGCGGCTTAACCTCTCTTGGGAACGTGAGACGTTAGCGTCCCACCTCTTCAACAGCCAGTGAAACTGCTGGGCGCCAAATTCAAATACAGAAATACTCATTATAAAAATTCAGAAAACAAAACATATTTTTCATAGGTTTAAAGATGAACTTCTTGTGAATCCAACCACAGTGTCATAATTTTAAAAATGCTTTACGGCGAAAGTATACCTTACGATTATTTGAGAACACAGCCCACTAGACAAATCATTACAAATAGTAACCAGCCAAGTAGAACAGTTACACAAGTCAGAAATAGAGAAAATGAATCCCTTACCTTTGATGATTTTCATATGGTTGTACTCAGCAGACATTCATTTACTCAATAAATGTTCCTTTTGTTCGATAAAGTCTCTTAATATCCAAAAACCTCAATTTTGTTCGCGCGTTTTCTTCAGTGATCCACAGGCTCAAACGCAGTCAAAACAGGAAGACAAAAAAATTGTATCCGTAAATTTCATAGAAACATGTCAAACGATGTTTATATTCAAACCTCAGGTTGTTTTTAGCCTAAATAATCGATAATATTTCAACCGGGCAATAACGTCGTCAATTTAAAAGGTAAACAAGAAACGCACTCTCTCCGTCTCACGCATGAAAAAGCTCTGTGACACTTTAGGGTCCACTCATTCAGACTGCTCTTACTTCCTCATTTGTCAGGATACAAGCCTGAAACAATTTCTAAAGACTGTTGACATCTAGTGGAAGGCATAGAAACTGCAATTTGAGTCCTAAGTCAATGGATACTGTAATGGCATTGAATAGAAAACTACAAATAAAATAAAAAATCCTAAATGGATTTCTCTCAGGTTTGCGCCTGCCAAATCAGTTCTGTTATACTCAGACACTATTTTAACAGTTTTGGAAACGTTAGAGTGTTTTCTATCCAAATCTACCAGTTATATGCATATATTCTGGGCCCGAGAAGGAGGCAGTTTAATTTGGGCATGCATTTCATCCAAAATTCCAAATGATGCCCCCTACCCTAGAGAAGTTAAGTGCCATGGGCTCTTCAGTGACCACAGAGTTGGGACACCCGTTTAAAGTACCATCTTATTCAACTGTATTGAGGAACATTCCATTGTTAGTTAGTACTTAACATTATTCAAATGCAATGAATATTATAAAAAGATAGTGTGATCGGGGATTTCTATTGGAGAAGCAGTTTGATGTGGCTAAGGTATCTAGTGCTAAGGTATCTAGTGGGAGGCGAGGAAGTGAATGAATTTTTGGTGGCGAGGGAGACGAAGTGAATTAATAAAGTTAGTCACAATCTGCTTTGAAATCAGCATATTATGCATTACAATGTGCATATTATCACAAACAAAAGTAGTGAATTCAAGGAACGTTACCGATATCCAATTTGTAAGTCGCTCTGGATAAGAGCGTCTGCTAAATGACTTAAATGTAAATGATATCGTCCACCATTGTAAAGTGTACAATTTCTAAAGACGGTTGATATCTAGTGGAAGGCATAGGAACTGCAATTTGAGTCCTAAATCAATGGATACTGTAATGGCATTGAATAGAAAACGACAAAAATTTAAAAAATCCTACTTTCTGGATGGATTTCTCTCAGGTTTTCGCCTGCCAAATCAGTTATGTTATACTCAGACATTATTTTAACAGTTTTGGAAACTTTAGAGTGTTTTTTTTTATCCACATCTACCAATTATATGCATATCCTAGCTTCTGGGCCTGAGTAGCAGGCAGTTTACTTTGGGCACGCTTTCATCCAGAGGTGAAAATAGTGCCCCCTACCCTAGGGAAGTTAAGAACAAATTATTATTTACAAAATGCCTACCCGGGGAACAGTGCCTTGTTCAGGGGCAGAACGACACATTTTTACCTTATCAGCTCAGGGATTCGATCCACCAACCTTTCGGTTACTGGCCCAACGCTCTAACCACAAGGCTACTTGCCGCCCCCAAAATAAGTGGACCTGGCACTTTGCTCGTCACTATAAAAGGCGCTGCACTGATAGAGTTGATCTTCTCAATCATGTGAGACACATTTGACAGAAGTAGCCTAACGAACGTATAAAAAAATTATACCAAAGTGTTTTTTGTTTTTTGATCTAAAAAGGTCAGTATACCATGCAACACTAGCACAAAGGCCCAGAGTCAAGAGCACTAAGCAGTGCTCCACAGGCCTGCACGCACAAACATGCACACACACACAAGCATTTAATTGTCCTGTGTACACTTTGCTGTATCCTGTGCAGATGACAAATAAATGTTGACGCAACTGCACACAGTCTCCAATTGCAGATGTAGCCAGTTTCATTGCTCTCTGAAGACCAGCTCATTATTCAGTAGCACCTCATCCACTTCCCCCTGGACGCCCTCCTCAAATGGTCATTAGTCTGCAAATTAACCTCCACACCGCACGTCAATGATAATTGCGTTTGTGGGTTAATGCTATCACTACTGTGTGAATGGACCTGCTCAACACCTGTAACTGCGTGCTCTGCTGTGTTCAGCTAATGAACCTCCCAGAGGAACCATTCAGACGTCTATGTTCTCAACGTTAACCTCAACACGTCTGCCATTGATGAGCTTAAAGATGAAAATCGAGATTATGACTATAGCAATGAGTGCCATTTGACATTCTCACCCATATCTGATCAGTCTCTACATACGAGTTAACCCATGTAGTCATTGAATATAGGCCTTGTTGGATGAAAGACCATGCCCAAGAACAAGAATGTCACAGTTCACTTTGGAAGCCAGAGAAAAGACATTTGTTAGAACAAAAAGAACATTTATTGTCTAGACATTTCAATTGATTTATATTAGCTAGCATTAAGACCATTTAGTGTTTTTTCCTGGTTAGATATTTTCCATGTAAAAGACATACCAAACATTTGTTATTTCTAAAGCAATTACTGTAAGAAAACAAATATATACACTTTTTACAAGTACTCGACCGATAAAATACAAAGAAAAGAAAAATAATTACACAATAGCAATAGCAGACATGTAGGAAAGGACACAGTACTAGGGTGTGAAAGGTCTGAGTGGAAAGTCATGTCTGAAAGAAGAGCAAGCTGAGGTCAGAGGTCACAAATGGTAGAGGTCACCTGGCCATTCACATTCTTTGTCTGTAAAAATAAACTACAATGCCATTAATTCGGCACCTCTGAGGTTTCGGTCCGCCTTTCTGTCCATCTGTCTATAATGAGGTTTCGGTCCATCTCTCTATATCCATGCATACATCCGCCCGTCTGTCCATCATCAATTGTTCTGGAAGCTCTGCCCATGAATGGTCATGTATAGAGAATGTTCTGTAGGATCCCATGACCCAGGGTCAGTTGTACAGTTCAAAGGTCACGTATATACAGTGCCTTCAGAGAGTTTTCATACCCCTTGACTTATTTCACATTTTGTTGCGTTACAGACTGAATTCAAAATTGGATTAAATATAAAGTTGAAGTCGGAAGTTTACATACACCTTAGTCAAATACATTTAAACTCAGTTTTTCACAATTCCTGACATTTAATCCTAGTAAAACTCCTGTTTTAGGTCAGCTAGGATCACCACGTTATTTTTAGAATGTGAAATGTCAGAATAATAGGAGAGAGAATTATTTATTTCAGCTTTTATTTCTTTCATCACATTCCCAGTGGGTCAGAAGTTTACATACACTCAATTAGTATTGGGTAGCATTGCCTTTGAATTGTTTCACTTGGGTCAAACGTTTCGGGTAGCCTTCCACAATAAGTTGGGTGAATTTTGTCCCATTCCTCCTGACAGATATGGTGCAACAGAGTCAGGTTTGTAGGCCTCCTTGTTAGCACATACTTTTTCTGTTCTGCCCACAAACTTTCTATATGATTGAGGTCAGGGCTTTGTGATCGCCACTCCATTACCTTGACATCGTTGTCCTTAAGCCATTTTGCCACAACTTTGGAAGTATGCTTGGGGTCATTGTCCATTTGGAAGATCCATTTGCGACCAAGCTTTAACTTCCTGATGTCTTGAGATGTTGCTTCAATATATCCACATAATTTTCTTACATCAAGATGCCATCTATTTTGTGAAGCGCACCAATCCCTCCTGTAGCAAAGCACCCACATAACATGATGCTGCCACCCCTGTGCTTCATGGTTGGGATGGTGTTCTTCGGCTAGCAAGCGTCCCCCTTTTTCCTCCAAAAATAACGATGGTCAATATTGCCAAACAATTCTATTTTTGTTTCATCAGACCAGAGGACATTTCTCCAAAAAGTTCGATCTTTGTCCCCATGTGCAGTTGGAAACCGTTCTTCCTTGCTGAGCGGCCTTTCAGGTTATGTAGATATAGGACTCGTTTTACTGTGGATATAGATACTAGAGGTCAACCGATTAATCGGAATGGCTGATTACAAGTTTTCATAACAATCGGTAATAGGCATTTTTGGACACTGATCATGGCCGATTACATTGCACTCCACGAGGAGACTGCGTGGCAGGCTGACTACCTGTTATGCGAGAGCAGCAAGGAGCCAAGGTAAGGAGCTAGCTAGCATTAAACGTATCTTATAAAAAAACAATCAATCTTAACATAATCACTAGTTAATGGTTGATGATATTACTAGTTTATCTAGCTTGTCCTGCGTTGCATATAAATCGATGCGGTGCCTGTTAAATTATCATTGAATCACAGCCTACTTTGCCAAACGGGTGATTTAACAAGCACATTCGCGAAAAAAAGCGCTGTCGTAGCACCAATGTGTACCTAACCATAAACATTAACGCTTTTCTTAAAATCAATACACAAGTATATATTTTTAAACCTGCATATTTAGTTAATATTGCCTGCTAACATGAATTTATTTGAAATAATTGTTTCACTTCTCTTGCATTCTGTGCAACAGAGTCAGGGTATATGCAGCAGTTTGGGCCGCCTGGCTCGTTGCGAACTGTGTGAAGACCATTTCTTCCTAACAAAGACAGTCAACTTCGCCAAACGGGGGATGATTTAACAAAAGCGGATTTGCGATAAAAAACACAATTGTTGCACGAATGTACCTAACCATAAACATCAATGCCTTTCTTAAAATCAATACACAGAAGTATATTTTTTGAAACCTGCATATTTAGTTAAGAAATTCATGTTAGCAGGCAATATTAAACTAGGGAAATTGTGTCACTTCTCTTGCGTTCATTGCACGCAGAGTCAGGGTATATGCAACAGTTTGGGCCGCCTGGCTCGTTGCGAACTAATTTTACAGTTTTTTTCGTAATTATGACATAACATTGAAGGTTGTGCAATGTGAAAGCAATATTTAGACTTATGGATGCCACCCGTTAGATCAAATACGGAACGGTTCCGTATTTCACTGAGAGAATAAACGTTTTGTTTTTGAAATTATAGTTTCCGGATTTGACCATATTAATGACCTAAGGCTCGTATTTCTGTGTGTTATTATGTTATAATTAAGTCTATGATTTGATAGAGCAGTCTGAGCGGTGGTAGGCAGCAGCAGGCTCGTAAGCATTCATACAAACACACTTTCCTGCATTTGGCAGCAGCTTTTCGCAATGCTTGAAGCATATCAACTCCCGAGATTAGGCTGGCAATACTAAAGTGCCTATTAGAACATCCAATAGTCAAAGGTATATGTAATACAAATGGTATAGAGAGAAATAGTCCTATAATAACTACAACATAAAACTTCTTACCTGGAAATATTGAAGACTCATGTTAAAAGGAACCACCAGCTTTCATATGTTCTCATGTTCTGAGCAAGGAACTTAAACGTTAGCTTTCTTACATGGCACATATTGTACTTTTACTTTCTTCTCCAACACTTTGTTTTTGCATTATTTAAACCAAATTGAACATGTTTCGTTATTTATTTAAGACTAAAACTATTTTATTGATGTATTATATTAAGTTAAAATAAGTGTTCATTCAGTATTGTTGTAATTGTCATTATTACAAATATATGTATAAAAATCGGCAGATTAATCGGTTTCAGCTTTATTTGGTCCACCAATAAATCGGTATCGGCATTGAAAAATCATAAATCGGTCGACCTCTAATAGATACTTTTGTACCCGTTTCCTCCAGCATCTTCACAAGGTCCTTTGCTGTTGTTCTGGGATTGATTTGCACTTTTCGCACCAAAGTATGTTCATCTCTAGGAGACAGAACGCGTCTCCTTCCTGAGCAGTATGATGGTTGCGTGGTCCCATGGTGTTTATACTTGGTTACTATTGTTTGTACAGATGAACGTGGTACCTTCAGGCATTTGGAAATTGCTCCCAAGGATGAACCACACTTGTGGAGGTCTACAATTTTTTTTCTGGAGGTCTTGGCTGATTTATTTTGATTTTCCCATGATATCAAGCAAAGAGGCACTGAGTTCGAAGGGAGGCCTTGAAATACATCCACAGGAACACCTCCAATTGACTAAAATGATGTCAATTAGCCTATCAGAATCTTCTAAAGCCATGACATTTTCTGGAATTTTCCAAACTGTTTAAAGGCACCCACCCAACATCCTATAATGACAAAGTAAAAACATGTTTTTAGAAAGGTTTGCTAATTTCTTGAAAATAAAATACAGGTATCTCATTTACATAAGTATTCACACCCCTGAGTCAATACTTTGTAGAAGCACCTTTGGCAGGGACTACAGCTGTGAGTCTTTATGGGTAAATCTCTAAGAACATTCCACACCTGGATTGGGCAACATTTGCCCATTATTCTTTTCAAAATGATTCAAGCTCTGTCAAATTGGTTATGGTCATTGCTAGACAACCATTTTTAAGTCTCTTCATAGAATTAAGTGAAAAATGTAACTAGGCCACTCAGGAACATTCACTGTCTTCTTGGTAAGCAACTCCAGTGGCCTAGTGTTTTAGGCTATTGTCCTGCTGAAGGTGAAGTAATCTCCCAGTGTCTAGCAGAAAGCAGACTGAACCAGGTTATCCTTTAGGATTTTGCCTGTGCTTAGCTCCATTCCTTATTTGTATTTTTTTTTATGCCCAGTCCTTAACAATTAATAGCATACCGATAACATGATGCAGCCATCACTATGTTTGAACATATGGAGAGTGGTACTCAGTAATGTGTTGTATTGGATTTGTCCCAAACATCAGGACAAAATGTTAATTGCTTTGCCACATTTTTTGAAGTATTACTTTAGTGCCTTGTTGCAAACAGGATGGATGTTTTGGAATATTTGTATTCTGTACAGGCTTTCTTCTTTTCACGCTGTCAATTGGGTTAGCATTGTGGAGTAACTACAATGCTATCCATCATCAGATTTCTCCTAACACAGCCATTAAACTATTTTAAAGTCACCATTGGCATCATGGTGAAATCCCTGAGTGGTTTTCTTCCTCCCCGGCAACTGAGTTAGCAAGGATGCCTGTATCTTTGTAGTGACTGGGTGTATTGATACACCATCCGAAGTTTAACCACTATGGGAAGTTATTTAAAAAGGGATATTCAATGTCTGCTTTTTCACCCATCTACCAATAGGTGCACATCTTTCGAAGCATTGGAAAACCTCCCTGGTATTTTGTTGTTGAATTGGTGTTTGAAATTCACTGCTCGACTGAGGGACCTTACAGATAATTGCACTGTCTGTGTGGGGTGCAGAGATGAGGTAGTCATTCAAAAATCATGTTAAACACTATTATTGCACACAGAGTCCATGCAACGTATTGTGTGACTTGTTAAGCACATTTTTACTCCTATTTAGGCTTGCCATAACAAAGGGGTTGAATACTTATTGACTCAAAACCCATTTGACATTATGGGGTATTTTGTGTAGGCCAGTGACCAAAAAGAAATCTAAATTCAGGCTGTAACACAACAAAATGTGGAAAAAGTCAAAGGGTGTAGAATTTTCTGCAGTATCCCCTGACCCAGGGTTGGTTTTAGGACAGTGAAAGCTACTTTGGGTTGTCAGTTGCTGATCATAGTGCTCACCAGTGCAGTCTAGTAGATGACTTCATAGACAGTGGCCTTCTTATCTCCAGAACCTGTAACTATGTACTTATCATCCACTGAGATGTCACAGCTTAGCACTGACGAAGACTCCTTCGACTAGAGTTAGAGAGAGAGAGAGCAAGAGAGCGAGAAAGATTGAGGGAAAGATTAGTGCAAGATCAACACCCAGCCTTGATACAAGATAAATAAAACATGTTGGTAGGTAGGCCGTCGGAGTGGACAGACAGTTGTCCAAGTGGTCAGGTGTGTGTGTGTGTACCTGGAATATACTGGCTCCGTACGGTGTCCTCCACGCYTTCAGCAGGTTATCCTTCCCTGTGCTCACAAACCATTTACCTGGGCAGGCAGAGAAATAGGAGACAGAGCTTTAGGAATCACATAGACATAAAGTAGAGCTAGGACAGATACTACTGTGGATGCAGGGGCCAAATCCCAGAGAACCCAGAGTATAAATAAAATGAATTAAAAAAGCAATCAATCACATCAAGTTAGGATTAGAGCTACTGTATATGAGGAAACAAGGAGAGAGACAATTGCATTTCCTTGACTCCTCACCTCCTTTCTCCTCCTCAAAACCCACTGGATGATAAAGTCAGAAGTCCCTCCCCTCTGACCTTCTCCTCCAATGGATTTTGAGGAGGAGAGAGGACACGAGGAGTCAACGAAATACAATTGAGATTCTCCAATGAAAACCGAATATAAGGCTGTCTACTAGGTCAACAAAAATAGTTGAACTGCATACCTGTATTAAACAGGGAGTTTAATACATCTCGGTTCAAAGTGGAAAATGAACCAGGGAAAGGCGACTCATTTGGGGGCCAGTTCCATCAGTTAGAAATTGCCAACATAACCTCAGTATACATGGAGACAAACACCAGTAACATCGGTGTTCAGATGCATCGAACATAAAGAATCTTCAAAGTAGCCATCCTTTGCCTTGATGACAGCTTTGCACACTCTTGGTTACTACATGATTCCATGTGCTATTTCATAGTTTTGATGTCTTCACTATTATTCTACAATGTAGAAAAAAGTAAAAATAAAGAAGAACCCTTGAATGGGTAGGTGTCCAAACTTTTGACTGATACTGTACATCAAGTTACAGTACACAGCTAACAAAGACATAGTATGTGTCCCAAATGGCCCCCAATGCTATATAGAGCTCTATTGAGCATGGTCAAAAGTAGTGCACTACATAGCGAATAGGGTGCCATTTGAGACGCAAACACACACAAATCTTGAGCACGTCAGCCCCAGAGCTCTGGTGACATGGCCTTACCACAGGAAGCAAACTGGAGAGAGAGCACACAGCTCTCGTGGAGGTGGAGCTGGTACTTGTCTGGCTTGGTGACATGGAGCACCTCCACATTACTACTCTCCATCCCCACCGCCAGCCACTCTCCCGTCGGACAGTACCCCAGAGAAAAGATCTGGAGAGGGGGCAGAGGGACAACATGGTCCATGTGTGTGTGGTCATGTGCGTGAGAGATAGACAGATACATACAGTAGTATCCCAGAGAGAAGATTTAGAGAAAGGGCAGGGGACAACCAGGGCCCGGTTTCCCAAAAGCATCGTTATTAACGTTGCACTTGAAAACGCTCGTAAACTAAACACCTGCCTCAGACCACTTGTAGAACAGCTAAGTGTGTCATTAGATACTTTTTTTGCCCTCCCGTGTCACTTTATACAGAGAAGAACATTGATAAATCATATGATTTATCAGTCTCCTTGTGACCGCCGATAACTTCAGAACAAAGATCACTACAAATACAAACTTACCAATCTGTTTGCAATTGATACAAACAAGCGACGTATAAAATAAATACGCTTAAAATGAAAAATTAGTTGACTGCATTAAAACATAAAACTGTAGGCTACAGGCCTATTTCAATCCAATTGAAATGAATTTAACGTTCAATCAATTGAGCTCCATTTCGCTACTTGTAGGCTGTCTAATTTGTCTCAATACATTTAATGATGTGTAGCCTAACATGTTGAATTTGTGCATTTTTATTGGGTAAACAGAATAAGCTGCCTCAATATTTGCAGCCGTAGGTGGAAATCTCTCTATGAGCTGATCCCTCGTCAGAATTGTGAAATAATTCTAATGTTAAGGAAAAATGTGAATGGAGAAAGCTGATCCGAGAGCAGCGCTTCGTTTCTTTCGATCCTATCAGTATCGACATATACTCTTAGCAACCTCTCTCTCTGCGTGGTATTTGGGGGAAACGCATGTTGCATCTTCGGCCATTGTAGGAAAGAAATTTAAGTTCCATCGCTATTGGGAAACCGGTCTCTAATCAGTGTATGCGTGTGTTCAGGGGCGTGAGAAATCGACACAGAGACAGACACAGCTGCCACAACAAACAACCCTGCCTTTCTCCTCTTTACAATTCACTCCTTAGGTGTTAAGCTAATAGCATCCTGCTAGAAGGCTAAACGTGTAAAAAAAAATCTTATTTGCACCGAAAACAACAACCTTACCGTGAAATGCTTACTTACAAGCCCTTAACTTCTTTTATATAGGGGGCAGCATATTCCCTTTTGGATGAATTGCGTGCCCATAGTGAACTGCCTCCTACTCTGTCCCAGATGCTAATATATGCATATTAGTATTACAATTGGATAGAAAACACTCTGAAGTTTCTAAAACTGTTTGAATGATGTCTGTGAGTATAACAGAACTTATATGGAAGGCAAAAACCTGAGAAAAAATCCAAACAGGGAGTGAGAATTCTCACTGGCTGCCCCCAGGTGGTAAGGGTAACAACACATCTGCCATGCTGATCTTCAACACGTGGACCCCTCGGGTGCGTGCTTAGCCCCCTCCTGTACACCATGTTCACCCACAACTGCATGACCAAGCACTACTACAACACCATTAACTTCTCTGGGATAGGTGGGACGGTAGCGTCCCACTTGGCCAAAATCCAGAAAAAATGTAGCACGCCAAATTCAAATATATTACTATAAAAATCTATCTTTCATGAAATCACACATGAAAGACACCAAATTAAAGCTACACATGTTGTGAATCCAGCCAACATGTCTGATTTCAAAAAGGATTTACGGGGAAAGCACACCAAACAATTATGTTAGCTCAGTACATAGCCACAGAAAAACACAGCCATTTTCCCAGCAAAAGATGGTCACAAAAAGCAGAAAGAGAGAGAAAACTAATCACTAACCTTTGATCTTCATCAGATGACACTCATAGGACATCATGGTACACAATACATTTATGTTTTGTTCGATAATGTGCATATTTATATCCACAAATCTCGGTTTACATTGGCGACATGTTCAGAAATGCCTCTAAAATATCTTGAGTAATTGCGGAGAGCCACGTCAAATAACAGAAATACTCATCATAAACTTTGATGAAAGATACATGTTTTACACAGAATTAAAGATACACTTGTTCTTAATGCAACCGCTGTGTCAGATTTGAAAAAAACTTTACGTAAAAAGCACACCATGCAATAATCTGAGACAGCGCTCAGAATTAACAACATTTCTCCGCCATGTTGGAGTCAACAGAAACGAAATTAAATCATAAATATTCCCTTACCTTTGATTATGTTCATCAGAATGCACTGCCAGGAATCCTAGTTCCACAATAAATCGTTGTTTTGTTTGATAATGTCCATTACTTATGTCTAATAAGTTAGATCTTTTGACCTGGTAGGGCTAGAAGCAAGCCGTTTTCGCTGTAGTAATGGTGCAACCATGACGCTAACGAATTTGCACTCGCTTTTACCCTTCAGGGCACTCAAAAACAACGGTACAGCAAAGCCTTATCATTGCAACAATTATTATCTGGGATACTTTTATCATAGTCGCACCGTGCTCCCAAAATAAAAACCCTGGTCACACAGCTAAATATTTAGTTGTATACGCGCCCAAATTGGTCACACTTTAGAGCCCTGCCTATGTGTTTGCAGGGTGTGTGTGAACCTCTGGTTCAAGTCGTGCTGCTGGAGCTGTTCTGTGTCTTTCAGGAGTGCGTGTGTGCGTGCATGTACCTGTGAGGTGAAGTCGTGCTGCTGCAGCTGGCGTCCCTCTCTTAGGTCCCAGGAGCGTACGGTGTTGTCCAGCCCACCAGTCCACAGCTTGGTCCCATCGTTGGAGATGTCAATACAGCTGGCTCCGTCTGTGTGGCCCTGGAACTGTCTGTGATAAACACACAAACACAATTAACAGATGTTATCAAAAATACGTGGTCCTGTGTGGCTCAGTTGGTTGGCTTGGCTTGCAATGCCAAGGGCTGTGGGTTCAATTCATATGGAGCCACCCATATGAAACAGTATGCACACATGACTAACCATTAGGGGGATGAAACAATATCTGACACTGGACTAGTGGTTAGAGCAGGGGTGGGCAAACTTTTTGACTCGCGGGCCACAATGGGTTCTAAAATTTGACAGAGGGGCCGGGCCAGGAGCATTTGGAGGGAGTGTTTGGGCCGGATATACTAAAGCATTAAATGTAGTGTGTGCAAACCTCATAGCACAGTAAGAACACTACAACCCAATTTATTAACTGTCTTTCAAATGTGAAAAATAGCCCTTATCAGTTAATACATTTGTCTCAAGGAATATGCAAGATATGGCATTTACATACTATTTCGCAGATACCGGGATGAGGAAATGTAAATAGATTAAAATAACATACGCACWGTGATTTATCAAGATTGCGTCTGTTTTTAATAAGTTTCAATCGAAGGTGCAAAGTTAAAGAAATCAACATTTATTGAAAAATGGAATCACTTTCAACATTCAAAACATATTATTACACAACGAAATAAAAGACACTGGCAGGTAGAAATTAGTAGCCTCTAACCGTTAGAGGCTACTAATTTCTACCTGCTACCTATTGGCAATGTATTCTCCCATGTGGTCCTTACCTGACCAGGGTCTGGTTGTGCAGGTCCCAGACGGCGATGTTCCCATCGCTGCAGCAGGAGAAGCACACCTTGGAGTCAGGGGAGATGGCCAGGGCATAGCAGGCCGGGGCTGAGGAGGTCAGCTCCGCCTTGATGCGCGGAGTGGGCGTGGCTAGGTCCCAGATTGACAATGTGCTGGCCTCGCCCCCCACGATGAGCGTCCGGCCGTCGGGGAGCAGCCGGCACGAGCGGATATAGTTGTCTCGGTTCTGACAAGCGCGTGCACAAAGTTATTTTTTGTCTCTAATACACAAACTATGCACACAAAATGGTACGTACAGTACCAGTCAAAAGTTTGGACACCTACTCAAAGGTTTTTCTTTATTTTTACTATTTTCTACATTGTAGAATAATAGTGAAGACATCAAAACTATGAAATAACACATATGGAATCATGTAGTAACCAAAAAAGTGTTAAACAAATCAAAATATATATTATATTTGAGATTCGTCACAGTATCCACCCTTTGCCTTGACAGCTTTGCACACTCTTGGCATGCTCTCAACCAACTTCACCTGGAATGCTTTTCCAACAGTCTTGAAGGAGTTCCTACATATGCTGAACACTTGTTGGCTGCTTTTCCTTCACTCTGTGGTCCAACTCATCCCAAACCAATTGGGTAGAGGTCAGGTGATTGTGGAGGCCAGATAATCTGATGCAGCACTCCATCACTCTCCTTCTTGGTCAAATAGCCCTTACACAGCCTGGAGGTGTGTTGGGTCATTGTCCTGTGGAAAACAGGATGATAGTCCCACTAAGCGCAAACCACATGGGATGGCGTATCGCTGCAGAATGCTGAGGTAGCCATGCTGGTTAAGTGTGCTTTGAATTCTAAATAATTCACCAACAGTTTCACCAGCAAAGCACACCCCCACACCACCTCCTCCATGCTTCACGGTGGGAACCACACATGCAGAGATCATCCGTTCACCTACTCTGCGTCTCACAAAGACACGGCGGTTCGAACCGCAAATTTGAGTCAAATTTGGACTCATCAGACCAAAGGACAGATTTCCACCGGTCTAATGTCCATTGCTCGTGTTTCTAGGCCCAAGCAAGTCTCTTCTTCTTATCGGTGTCCTATAGTAATGGTTTCTTTGCAGCAATTCAACCATGAAGGCCTGATTCACATAGTCTCCTCTGAACAGTTGATGTTGAGATGTGTTTGTTACTTGAACTCTGTGAAGCAATTTTTTGGGCTGCAATTTCTGAGGCTGGTAACTCTAATGAACTTATCCTCTGCAGCGGAGGTAACTCTGGGTCTTCCTTTCCTGTGGCGGTCCTCATGAGAGACAGTTACATCATAGCGCTTGATGGTTTTTACGACTGCACAAAGAAACTTTCAAAATTCGTAATTTTCTGCATTGACTGACCTTCATCTCTTAAAATAATAGACTGTAGTTTATCTTTGCTTATTTGAGCTGTTCTGTGCCATATGGACTTGGTCTTTTACCAAATAGGGCTATCTTCTGTATAACACCCCTACCATGTCACAACACAACTGATTTGCTCAAACGCATTAAGGAGGAAAGAAATTCCATAAATTAACTTACCAAGGCACACCTGTTAATTGAAATGTATTCCGGGTGACTAATGTACCTCATGAAGCTGGTTGAGAGAATGCCAATATATATTTAGAATTGTTTAACACATGATTCCATATGTGTTATTTCATAGTTTTAATGTCTTAACTGTTATTCTACATAGTAGAAAATATTACAAATAAAGAAAAATGTAGGTTTGTCCAAACTTGACTGGTACTGTAGGTGTATATTTAAAGCATGTACCCTGCCCACAAACACACATCCTGTGATGTTGGTTGAAGAACAATGCTACCGAATACGTGCTTTAACTGTATTAACAGTGATTTTGGATAACAGTGTGTATATTAGGTCTAGCACTCACCAGGCAGTCCAGTTGGGACACAGGACTCTTGTTGCCAGGGTGACTGATGTCCCAGACCTTGACGCAGCCCTTGCCGCCTGTGTAGACATGGCGCGTGGGGTTGCTGATGGTGACAGCACAGACCACCTCACCGTGGTTCAGCGTGTTGATCTGGCGTGCATGGCGCGGGATGCCAGGGCCCACCAGGGCATCTGGAGGGAACGGTACCGGCTGCATCTGTCCATCGGCGCTAACATGGAAGGAGTAGGCTCTGAGAGGAGAAGGTCGAGTAAGAGGGGGACAGGTGGAATTGACGCATGAAACACATTTGGGGATATTTGTCTTGCTACTACAGAGAACATAGTGCTATAAAAGACACTCTCCTACAGTTTATATACGGAACACACGCAACTCACGGTTTGCCTCCAGGGATGCCTGATAAGCTCGGGGTCATTCCAGGGACTCTCATGTGAGGATGAGGGTCAAAGCCGGCCTGAGGGAGAACACACACAGATGGATGATGAGTACACACAGAGTGATGATAAGGAGTACATACTCAAACAGCCACAGGCACGCACACACACCAGAGAAATTAGGTCAGTAGATACCGCAACGGATCCTACACAAACATACCGACATTTAGCTGTTTAGACACGCAATGATCGCACAATATGGAATAAGAGACACACGAGCACACACACCCACCATAGGGGAGCGTCCGTAGGCAGCCAGAGCGGCAGCCGCCGCAGCGCTCATCTGAGGGGACATGTTGTGGAGGCCGGCGTAGCCTGCGCCGGCACTTGCCAGCTCCCCATTCATGGCGGCGTGAGGCAGCATGCCAAAAGGCCCGGGGTACGGCCCTGACACCGCCAGCGGAGTCCGCAGACCAGCGGCTAGGGAGTAGACAAGAGCTGTTTTCAGATGGGTTTAATGTATCTGCGGTGCAGTCAGAGTGCAGCATATTCATAACCATATGACGCAAAACGCATCCTAAAGGCAAGTTTGAACTCTTTACAGAAAGTGCTCCATCTTCAAAACTTGACTGCTGACATGCAAAACATTTTTGGGATTGTATTAACAGTGATACTAATATTAAAATATTAGTTTGAGTGGAGTACGCCTTTAATTAAACTAAACAAATACATATTAGTAGGTAGCCTATACTATAGGCTGTTAAGTATGATTGGAAAAGGTACTGAGGTCAATTCAAATGGGGTGAAGTTTCTCTTACTAGGTGGGTGAGGTAGCTCCATGGAGGGGGGCTTGGATAGGCTGGGGCGGAGAGTGGGTGTGGCACTGGGTCCGGGGGTGGAGTCTCCTCGGTGAGTGGGAGTGCTCGACTTCGGTTGAGGCGTACCCGGCTTGTCACGCTGCCATGGAAACATATAGGCTGTCGTTACCCAGATATCACACCATTAAAGAGAGAGAAATCAAGGGATGGATTGAGGAAGGTGGTAAGAGATAAGACATTCCACCACTCTTTAGAGGGAAATGGGAAGGTCCATTAATAAGTGTGTGTTTCTGTGACCCAGGATTAAAGACTTCTTCAGACAGCGAAAAGTATCAGTGTATGGAGAGCTTTGGCCACACCCACCATTCCCATCTCTTTGGACTTGAGGGAGGAGGAGCTTGCAGAGGAGGCTGTGGAGGCGGGGCTACAGGATGGGTCCTTCTTCAGGAGGCGTGTCTTGTCCAGCCCATTCTCTCTGGGGGAGGGCAGGGGCGTACCATGAGGGGAGGCAGGATCCTGGAGAGGGGGGGGGGGGTGTCACACACACACACACTGACTCACACTCAGCGCCCTACTTCCCCTGATGTGAAATGATTAAATGCGTCCCAAATGGCACTCTATTTCTTATATAGTGCACTACTTTTGACCAGGGCCCATACGGCATCCATAGAGTTGCTTTGAGCCATCTAGCGAGGCCTGATTCAGAGGGGTTGGGTTAAATCTGGAAGACACATTTCAGTTGAATGCATTCAGTTGTGCAACTGACTAGGTCTCCTCCCTTTCCTTTCCCTAAAAGACCGGCATGTATACGTCAGAAAGAGTCACAGGATGTCCAAAGGACATCAACCTCCCGAGTCACGGCCTGTTCACCCCGCTATCATCCAGAAGGCGAGGTCAGTACAGGTGCATCAAAGCTGGGACAGAGAGACTGAAAACCAGCTTCTATCTCAAGGCCATCAGACTGCATAGCCATCAATAACCGGCCTCCACCTGGTTACTCAACCCCGCACCTTAGAGGCTGCTGCCCTATGTACATAGACATGGAATCAGTGGTCACTTCAATAATAGAACACTGGTGACTTTAATAATGTTTACATACCGTTTTACTCATTTCATATGTATATATTGTAATGTACTGTATTTGAGTCAATACCACTCCGACATTGCTCGTCCTAATATTAACACCTTTCTTAATTCCATTCTTTTGCTTTGAGATGTGTGTATTGTTAGATACTACTGCACTGTTGGAGCTAGGAACACAAGCATTTCACTACACCTGCAATAACATCTAAATAAATGTGCCAAATACAATTTAATTTTATTTGACACACTTACACACACACGTACCTCATTGGATACATCCACCACCAGGTTGTCATCACTCTTCTCTCCATCACTATCCTGTGGGGACAAAAGGTGTGTCAATGTCATTCACCGTTCACACACACACACACACACACACAGCTATCACCCTCACTGCTGCTGCTTACATAATGACTAGAGTCCTTGTCCTCTACTTTCCTCTTCTTGGTGTCGTTGGGGAGTTCAGGTCCGTTGCGTCGCTTGTCTGAGTTCCTCAAACTGTCAGCAACCGGCAGGGTATTACTCTGCCAAAGACAGGAAGAGAGGATGAGAAGAAGCAAGGTGGAAAGAAATAAGGAAATAGCAGATATGTGCTATAGGCCAAGGGAAGGTGGGGTTGTCTGCCAGTCAAAGCCCTTGTGTCATGCAGTCCCCACAACTACACCATTTGGATAGTGGTGGGGTTACACATACATATTCATTTCGGGCACATGGGAGCAACACAACCATACAGCGAGAAGGCCCTGATTAGTGTGAGTTGTTCTGCCGCTCTATCAGTCCTCCCTCTCCTAGCCCTGTCCAGCTTTTACAGCGGCAGCTAAAGGGCAGTGTGTACTTTGTGTGTGTGTGTGATTCACTTCCACCATCCCCTCCCCCAGCTCCCCTGACTCTGTGGATTAGCCCATCATGTTGGAGTCCATTTAGGCCTAAGTCTGTCATTGAAAATGTGCCTCCAGGAGCAGCAGAGACATACACACAGCCCCAACCGACAGGCCGTGGGGGAGAGAGGCCCCCCCTCTTTCTCCCCATGCATCCCCTCTCCTTGTCCCCAGCCAAAGGCTCCTTCACACCCTCCCTCTCAGGGGGAACATTATTTAAAGGCTTTAGAAAGCAGATTGCTGACCCACAAAACACAAGCAATTTCCCGCCGTTCTCTCAGGTCATACAATGCTCCCCCCTGTCAGTAGCTGTATTAAACACAATGAGACCCTTTAAGCGTGGGATTAGGAGAGTGGGAGGAGCAATCTGCTCACAATGCAGGGGCAGTGAAGGGAGAGCCCCCACCCACCCACCGAGAGAAGCCGATCCAGATCAGAGATACAGCCCAACACCCCAGCCCCCTCAAATGTTATTTGTCACATGCGCCAAAATCAACAGGTGTAGACTTTAGTGAAATTATTTCTTACGAGCCGTTTCCCAACAATGCAGACTTGAAAAATGTGAAAAAAATAGGGATATAGTCACACAAAATAATGAGGAAATATAATGTACAAGGAGTACCGGTACTATGTGAATGTGCAGGGGCACGAGGTAGTTGAGGTAATATGTACATGTAGGTAGGGATGAAAGTGACTAAGCAATCAGGATAGACAAACAGAGTAGCAGCAGCATATGTGAAGTGTGTGGAAGTGTATCTATGCGAGTGCTTTGAAGGGCTGGTCATGGCGTGCTTAGTCCCCTCCTGTACTCACTGTTCACCCACGACTGCGTGGCTGCGCATGACTCCAACACCATCATTATGTTTGAAGACCACATCACTGTGGTAATCTTGATCGACAATGACACAGCCTACAAGGTCAGAGAGCATCTTGACTGGCTGCATCACCGCTTCGTATGGCAATTGAATACCAACAAGTAATCAGCATATCTCGGAAACCCTTCAAGACTGTTTTAAAAGCATTTCAGTTGAAGCTAGTAGAGAGAATGCCAAGAGTTGGCAAAGCGGTCATCAAGGCAAAGGGTGTCTACTATGAAGAATCCCAAATATATTTTGATCTGTTTAACACTTTTTTGGTTACTACATGATTCCATGTGTGTTATTTCATAGTTTTGATGTCTTCACTATTATTCTACAACGTAGAAAATACTAAAAATAAAGAAAAACCTTTGAAAGAGCAGGTGTCCAAACTTTTGACTGGTGTGTGTGAGATTATATATACACTGCTCAAAAAAATAAAGGGAACACTTAAACAACACAATGTAACTCCAAGTCAATCACATTTCTGTGAAATCAAACCGTCCACTTAGGAAGCAACACTGATTGACAATAAATTTCACATGCTGTTGTGCAAATGGAATAGACAAAAGGTGGAAATTATAGGCAATTAGCAAGACACCCCCAATAACAGGAGTGGTTCTGCAGGTGGTGACCACAGACCACTTCCAGTTCCTATGCTTCCTGGCTGATGTTTTGGTCACTTTGAATGCTGGCGGTGCTTTCACTCTAGTGGTAGCATGTGAGACGGAGTCTACAACCCACACAAGTGGCTCAGGTAGTGCAGCTCATCCAGGATGGCACATCAATGCGAGCTGTGGCAAGAAGTTTGCTGTGTCTGTCAGCGTAGTGTCCAGAGCATGGAGGCGCTACCAGGAGACAGGGCCAGTACATCAGGAGACGTGGAGGAGACGTGGAGGAGGGCAACAACCCAGCAGCAGGACCGCTACCTCCGCCTTTTGTGCAAGGAGGAGCACTGCCAGAGCCCTGCAAAATGACCTCCAGCAGGCCACAAATGTGCATGTGTCTGCTCAAACGGTCAGAAACAGACTCCATGAGGGCTCGACGTCACAGGTGGGGGTTGTGCTTACAGCCAACACCGTGCAGACTTTTGGCATTTTGCCAGAGAACACCAAGATTGGCAAATTCGCCACTGGCGCCTGTGTTCTTCACAGATGAAAGCAGGTTCACACTGAGCACATGTGACAGACGTACAGAGTCTGGATACGCCGTGGAGAACGTTCTGTTGCCTGCAACATCCTCCAGCATGACCGGTTTGGCGGTGGGTCAGTCATGGTGTGGGGTGGGCTTTCTTTTGTGGGCCGCACAGCCCTCCATGTGCTCGCCAGAGGTAGCCTGACTGCCATCAGGTACCGAGGATGAGATCCTCAGACCCCTTGTGAGACCATATGCTGACACATGCACATTTGTTGCCTGCTGGAGGTCATTTTGCAGGGCTCTGGCAGTGCTCCTCCTTGCACAAAGGCGGAGGTAGCGGTCCTGCTGCTGGGTTGTTGCCCTCCTACGGCCTCCTCCACGTCTCCTGATGTACTGGCCTGTCTTCTGGTAGCGCCTCCATGCTCTGACACTACGCTGACAGACACAGCAAATCTTTCTTGCCACAGCTCGCATTGATGTGCCATCCTGGATGAGCTGCACTACCTGAGCCACTTGTGTGGTTGTAGACTCCGTCTCATGCTACCACTAGAGTGAAAGCACCGCCAGCATTCAAAAGCTCGACCAAAACATCAGCCAGGAAGCATAGGAACTGAGAAGTGGTCTGTGGTCACCACCTGCCAGAACCACTCCTTTATTGGGGTGTCTTGCTAATTGCCTATAATTCCACCTTTTTCGTCTCGTTGAAGTTCCCAATGTTGAGGTCTACTGCTAGAACAGACATGTGATAAGTTTATTGTCAATCAGTGTTGCTTCCTAAGTGGACGGTTTGATTTCACAGAAGTGTGATTGACTTGGAGTTACATTGTGTTGTTTAAGTGTTCCCTTTATTTTTTTGAGCAGTATATATATATATATATATATATATATATATATATATACACACACACACACATACACACAGTTGAAGAAGTCAGAAGTTTACATACACTTAGGTTGGAGTCATTAAAACTCGTTTTTAAACCACTCCACAAATTTCTTGTGAACAAACTATAGTTTTGACAAGTCAGTTAGGACATCTACTTTGTGCATGACACAAGTAATTTTTCCAACAATTGTTTACAAACAGACCATTTCATTTATAATTCACTGTATTACAATTCAAGTGGGTCAGAAGTTTACATACACTAAGTTGACTGTGCCTTTAAACAGTTTGGAAAATTGGAGAAAACGATGTCATGGCTTTAGAAGCTTCTGATATATGATGTCAATTGTCCGAGTCAATGGGAGCAGTACCTGTGGATGTATTTCAAGGCCTATCTTCAAACTCAGTGCCTCTTTACTTGAAATCATGGGAAAATCAAAAGAAATCAGTCAAGACCTCAGAAAAAAAATGGTAGACCTCCACAAGTCTGGTTCATCCTTGGGAGCAATTGCCAAATGCCTGAAAGTACCACGTTCATCTGTACAAACAATAGTAGTATAAACACCATGGGACAACGCAGCCGTCATACCGCTCAGGAAGGAGACGCGTTCTGTCTCCTAGAGATGAACGTACTTTTGTGCGAAAAGTGCAAATCAATCCCAGAACACGTGAAGATGCTGGAAGAAACAGGTACAAAAGTATCTATATCCACAGTAAAACGAGTCCTATATCGACATAACCTGAAAGGCCGCCCAGCAAGGAAGAAGCCACTGCTCCAAAACCGCCATAAAAAAGCCAGACTATGGTTTGCAACTGCACATGGGGACAAAGATCGTACTTTTTGGAGGAATGTCCTCTGGTCTGATGAAACACAAATAGAACTGTTTGGCCATAATGACAATCGTTATGTTTGGAGGAAAAAGGGGGAGGCCTGCAATCCCAAGAACACCATCCCAACCGTGAAGCACGAGGGTGGCAGCAGCATGTTGTGGGGGTACTTAGCTGCAGGAAGGACTGGTGCACTTCACAAAATAGATGGCATCATGAGGTAGGAAAATTATGTGGATATATTGAAGCAACATCTCAAGACATCAGTCAGGAAGTTAACGCTTGATCGCAAATGGCTCTTCCAAATGGACAATGACCCCAAGCATACTTCCAAAGTTGTGGCAAAATGGCTTAAGTACAACAAAGGAAATGTTTTTGGAGTGGCCATCACAAAGCCCTGACCTCAATCCTATAGAAAATATGTGGGCAGAACTGAAGAAGCGTGTGCGAGCAAGGAGGCATACAAACTTGACTCAGTTACACCAGCTCTGTCGGGAGGAATGGGCCAAAATTCACCCAACTTATTGTGGGAAGCTTGTAGAAGGCTACCCGAAACGTTTGACCCAAGTTAAACAATTTAAAAAGGCAATGCTACCAAATACTAATTGAGAGTATGTAAACTTCTGACCCACTGTGAAGGTGATGAAAGAAATAATAGCTGAAATAAATAATTCTCTACTATTATTCTGACATTTCACATTCTTATAATAAAGTGGTGATCCTAACTGACCTAAAACAGGGAATTCTTTCTAGGATTAAATGTCAGGAATTGTGAAAGACTGAGTTTAACTGTATTTGGCTAAGGTGTATGTAAACTTCCGACTTCAACTGTACACCTACCTACCTATATATAAGCTGGTCTACAGCTTATCATAAGGTATTCTACCTCAGGCGAGTAGATTTCGGTAATATTAGCGATTGCGCACCAGCTGTTGTTAAGAGAGCTTACCCGACGCTGCCGTTCTGTCTTGCGACCGTAAAGGAAAAACAGCTAGATTAAGTTTTTCCATGTCCTTGTTCAGCACGACTGAGATACATAGGATATTACAGTTCTTCAGATCACGTTGATAGGATAGTCTCGAACGGAGCTCGTCCAGTTTATTTTCCAAAGATTGCAAGTTCGCCAACAGAGGGTAGCTGCGGTTTATCCACCCCTTCAACGTAGACTCTTCCTTTTTTCGAGTGTCAGGGATTTGGGCCTGGTCCGGGATGAGCAATATGTCCATTCCCTCGGACTCATTGAAGTAGAAATCATCATCCAAATTGAGGTTAGCGATCGCTGTTCTGATGTCCAGAAGCTTTTTTCAGTCATAAGAAATGGTGGAAACATTATATCCTTCCTATTTGGCCCTGTCCGGGGGTTTCTTCGGATGGGGCCACAGTGTCTCCTGACCGCTCCTGTCTCAGCCTCCAGTATTTATGCTGCAGTAGTTTGTGTCGGGGGGCTAGGGTCAGTTGGTTACCTGGAGTACTTCTCCTGTCTTATCCAGTGTCCTGTGTGAATTTTAAGTATGCTCTCTCTAATTCTCTCGTTCTCTCTTTCTCTCTGAGAACCTGAGCCCTAGGACCATACGTCAGGACTACCGGGCATGATGACACCTTGCTGTCCCCAGTCCGCCTGGCCTTGCTGCTATTCCAGTTTCAACTGTTCTGCCTGTGGTTACGGAACCCCTACCTGTCCCAGACCTGCTGTTTTCAACTCTTAATGATCGGCTATGAAAAGCCAACTGAGATTTATTCCTGATTATTATTTGACCATGCTTGTCACTTATGAACATTTTTGAACATCTTGGCATAGTTCTGTTATAATCTCCACCCGGCACAGCCAGAAGAGGACTGGCCACCCCTCATAGCCTGGTTCCTCTCTAGGTTTCTTCCTAGGTTTTGGCCTTTCTAGGGAGTTTTTCCTAGCCACCGTGCTTCTACACCTGCATTACTAGCTGTTTGGGGTTTTAGGCTGGGTGTCTGTACAGCACTTCGAGATATTAGCTGATGTACGAAGGGCTATATAAAKTAAAATTGATTGATTGATGTACAAAAGTTAAGATGAGCGCAAAATAAACAAAATATCACAATTGGTCAGGAGCCCGTAAAATGTCTACTATTCTCTCCAGCGTCATTCCCTCCCCTCCCACCAGCCATGATGTTTACCTAAGAGGCACACACACACACTCAAAAGCCATGGATGCATGTGTAAATGAAGCCCAGGTGGTTGTGAGAATGAGGGAAAATGGAGGTGAATCAAAGCAATGATGGTGTTTTGTACAGAGTGGTGCGTGCTAGAAAGATAGTGAGGGTTTAAGAAATGATTAGCAGGGGTTAAGTTCAAAAGTTCTAGGGCGTTGTGTATAGTGTTGTAAAGTATCATCAGGTCCCCAAGCACCGGGGACTAGTTGCTTCTCTAGTTTCATCCTTTTCTTATTAAAACTACAATGCTTGTTTCAAGGTATTTAACACACGCACACAGGTGTGAACGTTGGAATGAGTAGGGAAGGGAATGAGGAGGAGGATGCAGCCAGAGGTAACAGGAAGTACTTACTGTGCCCGGCTCTTGCTCTGTTCCCATAGCAACGACGACACAGCATCACGGTGATAAGGTCATCAGGGCGCACACGAGGGAGGCAAGACAAAACACACAAAAAGAGAGAAATTCTAATCCTGAGTCCTGCACTTGTGGTTTTCAGTATATTTATTAAAAACAAACCCAATGATGATACAGTCTTGTCAGTTCAGTTTGTCTATCTGTGCGGGCCAGACAGACTCCTCCTTAGATGCAGGTCCAGTAACAGTGGGTGTGGCTGCTGCTCACCTCTCAGCTGCTCGGCCTCCGCCGGGTGTTTCTTGTCCTCTTTGCCCACCAGGTGGTGCGGTGGCGCCCCCAGGGCACTGGACAGGGCGAGCAGGCTGGCCCCTCCCCCCAAGTGGGCTGGGTTGAGCCCAGCCGGGTGGGGGGTGAGGGGGACATGGGGGCCGTGCGCGTGGGACAGATGCTGATGCTACAGGAGAGAGAGGGAGAAGCAATCAATTACTAATCCATAATCAATATGGCCTACCACTGGAAAGTGTGTCAATCACTACGACAAGCCATTAATATACAAATGGAGCCGAGTGATCAATGTGAAAATATATAGAGGAATTCATGACCCTTCAGTTTTTCCATCAAGAGCAGCTTTCAACGACGTGGCATGCTTACAAATAATGTCAGAGGCAGTAAACCTCCCCTTTAACACACACACACACACACACACACACACACACCTCCCTCTGGGGTCAAACAATAAACAATAGTGACAGCTGGGATCACAGCCCAGAGCCTGAGGATGGAGGGAGGATACGAGAGGAGGGGGTTAGAGAGCTACAGCTGCTGCCTGTAGGCCAGGGAGGGTGGGGGCTCTGGTGGATTGGGGTCGTATAGCTGTCAGGTCTTGGTGTCTTTCACACCAAATCAGGTGCTCGTCTGAGCGTGAAATACTTTTGTGTTCCAAAACATAAATTATTGCGTCTTCAGACAGTAGCCACGGGAATCAAACCCCTGAGGTTTGCCACGGGGGGAGGGAGATTTCAGCAGTAGAGTGGGGGGAGGGGCAGTGGTGAAGGTCAACCCTCTTTATCTCACCTAATTGACTAAGATTCCCCCCCCCTTCAGAGAACCACAGGAGAGACGCCAGAGCACTCTATCCCCATCTCCATGCCTACTC
Source organism: Salvelinus sp. IW2-2015 (assembly GCF_002910315.2). NCBI lineage: Eukaryota > Metazoa > Chordata > Actinopteri > Salmoniformes > Salmonidae > Salvelinus > Salvelinus sp. IW2-2015. The sequence continues at coordinate 369,121 of NC_036872.1, forward strand.
TTTCACAGCGCTAATCCCTGGGCTTGCCCTCCAAAACACACACGCACCATCCAAGCCCTTGTTCGCTGTGCCAAAACAGCACAGCAAAGGACGCTCTCACACACACGGTGAGAGTCAATGGAGGGGAGGTATTGGTGGAGGCAAGGGGAGCCCTGTGTGTTAGGGGGTGTTAAGGTGTCCACATGCTTCCCAGCTGAAACAGTTCGGGAAGAGTTTGTGCATATATTATCTACGCCCCTTCATCGGTGATTGGTTAACAGTAGGGATTCTTCAATGAGAGACGAACCGTTTTCATATTATTATTTTTTTAAATTGAGAAATACTGCACAAAACATCTTACATAGATGTGAAATTTAGTCATCTTAGATTAATTCTACAACGTCTCCAAATAGAGACAGTACACCCTTGCCATTTTTTTCCTTGTTTTTCAAGCAAAGGTCTTAAGGGAGTATGTGCCAGCCGAACTGAAGAATGCTGACGCCTTTAGGGTAAGCCGCAGGGGGAGAGGTGAGAGGGTGGCCACGCTTCATTACACTCATTTAACACACATAAACAGGGTGACTGACAGCTTGGTGAGAGGACCAGACGCTCAAACTCCCTTTATACACGCACACTAGAATCCTGCAATTAAGACACAAATGGCAACTGCCACCCCCTGCCACAGCCATCGAGCAAAGCCCCCACCCCCTCCAAAGCTTCCCAGAACCGTTGAGAAAATCCAAAACAGCAGCCTACACACAGCAGATCTTATGGTTGCCAAACACAGTAGTATCATATCCTTGGGTAAATAACGCAGTAATATTTCAGTAAAGAAAATGTCACAAACACACCGTCAGAGTACACACAAACACAGGAAGTTGTAGTAGAGAGTGCATTTACTGTGGGTGGTAGACCGGGAAGGCCACGTACCCCGATGACAGAATTGAGTTCGCCCATGGTGACCTGCTTGGCCCTCTCCACTGCCTGGATCACCTGCTGTTGGTGCTGCATGGGCGCGCACACACACACACACACACACGCACAATACAGGGGAGCGAAATAAGATTGCAAGAGGCTTATCCGTTTGTGCCTTTCAATGTTCAGCCCGTAAGACCTTTCATAGTACTGTGAACACACACACACACACACACACACACTTACCTCCTGTGAGAGGAAGGGGATGACTTGTGCACAGATGGTATTGAGCCTCTTGGCAATCTCGGTCTGTTGGATAGAGTAGAGGATGGATAAGTATGGGCAATGTCAACAACACCTGGAATAGCCGCACAACTACATTCAGCCGTGCACTGAGATCCAAAGGGATTCCCGATTGTATTCACAGCTAGTATGTTCAGGTCAACTCCACCTGGGGTGTATGCATTAGTGCACGCGATAGCAAAACTTTTTGCAACGAGAAAAGGTTTTGCATTGAAAATTAGAGAGTTTCTTATTAGACAAGTTCAGGCATGTCCCTCCCCGTTTCGGCCTGTTTGCGTCCAAGTACAGCATAGGTCAACTCCACCTGATATCCCCATGTATGTGTGATGCTGGAGAGTTACTGAAGGATAGGCAGACATCTAACTGCTCATAGGAGCAACTGCTGCTATCGGTCACGACACATATTAGTCAATATGGGTATGAATGACTCCATACACACAATTAACTTGGGGGGGGGGGGGGGGGGGGGGGGGGGGGGGGGGGCTAGTGAACAGCTTGCTGCCACAGTTGACAGAAAACACATGCAGTTGTGCGCACATGTTTGAGTGCACCACAGGCATACGCGGGCAGTCACACACATACGTGTGCAAACCAGAGTATGTGAGTGGAGTTTCTCTGTTGGAAATCCGAGCAGTGAGGAAAAGCTGCAACTCCAAATTCACTCCATTCATTAAAAATCACAATTTAACCAACTATTTTTGTGACTACTTAGACCTACCATATGGTTTTGAAGTATTGAAACAAAACCATATGATTTGAACGAAAAGTACTTTTATAAAAATGAAACGGTGACAGTAAGAAGGGCTCATCATTTCAAATAGGCTACATGTCATATTAAACAGCATATAAAAACTTGAAATAGGTCAAGAGCCAGGCAAGCAGCCTAACGAAAATGAATTATACTGAATAAAAATCTAAACGCAACATGTCAAGTGTTGGTCCCATGTTTCACGAGCTGAAATAAAAGATCCCAGAAATGTTCCATACGCACAAAAAGCTTATTTCTCTATAATGTTGTACACAAATTTGTTTACATCCCTATTAGTGAGAAATTCTCCATTGACCAAGATAATCCATCCACACGATTAAACAGCATGATCATTACACAGGCACACTTTGTGCTGGGGACTAGGGTTGGAAACTTTCCTGAAATTTTCCATGGGAAGTTAAGCCCTGGAATTTGAGGAATTTTGCTTAAAATTCATCAATAAAAGTTAGCTTATAACAGTGAACCTTTTTTTGTGGGATACACATAAGGCAATTCTAGGTCTTAACATATTGCAACTCTGCATCTTCCATCACATGTACAGCTGATTTTCAAGATCTTGCACACTAATGAGATTTTTGGTATTTTATTAGGATCCCCATTAGCTGTTACAAAAGCAGCAGCTACTCTTCCTGGGGTCCACACAAAACATGAACATAATTACATAATACAGAACATCATTAGACAAGAACAGCTCAAGGACAAAACTACATACATTTTTAAAAAGGCACACAGCCTACATATCAATGCATACACACAAACTATCTAGATCAAATAGGCGTTGTGCAACGAGGTGCTGCTATATCTGTTTTTTTTTTAAATCAGGTTTGCTGTTTATTTGAGCAATATTTGATAGGAAGTTCCATGCAATAAGGGTTCTATATAATACTGTACATTTTCTTGAATTTGTTCTGGATTTGGGGACTATGAAAAGACCCCTGGTGGCATGTCTGGTGGGATAAGCGTGTGTCAGAGCTGTGTGTAAGTTGACTATGCAAACAATTTGGGATTTAACAAATATATGATTTTTTTGTTAATTAGTAAATAGTAGCCTACAGCTAAGTGTGTTTAAATCATTTCTAACTTGTTAACAATTTCTGCTAGTTAGTTTTTGCTATCATGTGGGTTTTAGCTTGCTTGAGCCTGCTAACTGAGTGTTAATTCACCTGTTTCCATACATGTTTCATTTTAAAACATTTATCTTTTCCAAGGAGTTGTTTAATCTAACTGCTTAACTATTAATCTGCACATGGAATTGTATTTGTTTTTTCCTACTCTCGTTTTTTGTAATCTTTAAGGGAAAATGCCATCTGATGTGTGGCGACATTTCACTGCAGCTAATGTAGAAGGAAATGCTGTGTACATTTGCGAATACTGTGCCAAATCATATGCAAAGAATGCAACAAAGATGCAGAACCGTCTGGCCAAGTGCATAACGTTCCCTCAGCGCTCACAACAAACAACCTCTGACAAAAGTCCCTCTACTTCTATTCAAGGTGAAAATTATGAAATCTTATCGAAATCTTATGGAACCTTATCGATAGCAACATCTCATGGTCCTCCTCGATTCAGAATTTTTTTGACTCAATGGAGGAACGTCTTCAGAGAAATGCTGATGAATGTCTTGCTCGAGCTGTGTATGCAACTGGTTCACCTCTGATGCCCACAGGCAATGTGTATTGGAAGAGATTTCTGAACGTTCTTCACCCAACATACACCCCTCGAACCAGACATGCTTTATCTACTCAATTGCTGGATGCAGAGTTCAACAGAGTTCAAGCAAATCATAGAGAAAACAGACTGTATTGCAATCATCTCTGATGGGTGGTCGAATGTCTGTGGGCAAGGAATAATTAACTACATCTCCACCCCTCAACCAGTATTCTACAAGAGCACAGACACAAGGGACAACAGACACACCGGTCTCTACATTGCAGATGAGCTGAAGGCAGTCATCAATGACCTTGGACCACAGAAGGTATTTGCACTGGTGACAGACAATGCTGTGAACATGAAGGCTGCTTGGCCTAAAGTGGAGGAGTCCTACCCTCACATCACACCCATTGGCTGTGCTGCTCATGCATTGAATCTGCTCCGCAAGGACTTCCTGGCACCTAAAACAAGGGATACACTCTACAAGAGAGACAATGAAATGGTTAGGTATGTGAAGGTTCATCAAGTAATTGCAGCAATCTACCTCACCAAGCAAAGTGAAAAGAATAAGAGCACCACATTGACGATGCCCAGCAACAACCGTTGGGGTGGAATTGTCATCATGTTTGACAGTCTCCTGGAGGGGAAGGAGTCTCTCCAAGAAATGGCCATATCACAGTCTGCCGATATGGACAGCCCCATCAAGAGGATCCTCCTGGATTATGTATTTTGGGAGAGAGTGGTAAGCAGCCTGAAACCTATAGCAGTAGCCATTGCACGGATTGAGGGAGACAATGCCACCCTGTCTGATGTTCAGACTCTGCTTGCCGATGTAAGAGAAGAAATCCGTACTGCCCTGCCCATTTCACTGTGCTCCAAGCAGAGGAAACTGCAGTTCTGAAATACATCAAAAAGCGTGAAGACTTCTGCTTGAAGCCGATACACACAGCAGCGTACATGTTGGACCCCAAGTATGCTGGCAAGAGCATCCAGTCTGGTGCAGAGATCAACAAGGCCTATGTTGTCATCACTACCGTGTCTCGCCACCTTGGCCTGGATGAGGGCAAGGTTCTCGGCAGTCTGGCGAAGTACACTTCCAAGCAAGGGCTTTGGGATGGAGATGCAATATGGCAGTCATGCCAACATCTCATCAGCCACCTGGTGGAAGGGACTTTGTGGATCTGAGGCACTTTCCCCTGTTGCCTCCATCATCCTCCAAATCCCACCAACATCAGCCGCCTCAGAGTGCAATTGGTCCTTGTTTGGGAACACACACACACCAAAGCACGCAACAGGCTGACCAATACAAGGGTTGAGGAATTGGTGGCTATCCGGCCAAATTTGAGGCATTTTGAGCCTGACAACATGCAATCCTCAACAATGTTGGAAAGTGACAGTGAAGATGAGGCCTCAGAGTCTGATGTTCAAGAGGTGGACATTGAGGAGGTCCAGGGAGAAGACCTGGAAGCCTGAGAGGAAGACAACCAAAGCTTTAGTGTCTACACTATCATTTTACATACATATGTTGAAAACATTTTAGGGAGATGCGATGGATCATTGGGGATCATTCAATATTCTCTTTCTTTTGTTGTTCGGTGAAATCATCCCATGTGAAGAGTCAACTCATTTAATTAAAGTTCAATTCATAACTAAATTGTTTTTTTTATTTCTATTGGAGAGATTTAATCATTTGCAATTTCTACTTATTATAAGGTAAATGGTTTATGTTTCTGTATCCATATGATATGGTAAATATATCCAATGCAAAAGACATCTACATTTAAAATGGTATTCATTTGCATATATTTCCGTTAATTCCCATATATCCCCACGGAAAGTTTCTGCCTCTGAATATTCCCCAAAATGGGCAACACTACTTGAGACAATAAAAGGCCACTCTAAATGGTGCAGTTTTGTCACACAACATAATGCCACAGATGTCAAGTTGAGGGAACGTGCAATTGACATGCTGACTGCAGCAATGTGCACCAGCGCTGTTGCCAGAGCACTTAATGTTCATTTTTATAACATAAGCCACCTCAAACGTTGTTTTAGAGAATTTGGCAGTACGTCCCAACTGACCCCACACCCGCAGACCATGTGTAACCACGCCAGCCCAGGACCTCCACATCCTGCTTATTCACTTGCGGGAACGTCTGAGACCAGCCACCCAGACAGCTTATATGAACTGTAACGCAGCAAAATCATTGAAATTGTTGCATTTATATTTCAGTTTATTTAGGCTATATTATGATTAGCCTATTTCAATTATTTCAAGGCTGTAGCCTACAAATAAATACAATTGTGAAGCATTTGCGTGTGTTGACATACTAGGTTGGCATGAACATCAAGCTTCAGGCTCTTGCAATGGTGCCTGCAAAGCAGGCCGGCAGCGGAGAACACACCCGCCGCTCTTGCAGAGCCACTAGGGATGCTAAACACCCTTCAGAACATTCTTGCCAGGCTCGGCAGGGATGCCTTTTTTTCCCTTCTATTAGGTAGGCTTAAAGGTTTTTAGGCAAAATAACCCTATTAAAACAGAATGCTCCTTGAAAGAGGTAATATATGTCAGAACTATTGGGCCAAAATCAGCGATAGCCTAATGAATAGATAATAGAACGAAAATTAAATCAACTTTTAAAAGAACAGATTTTTTACTAATTAATACACACTAGCTACCCACCTCATTCCTTTCTGTTAGCAAGTGCACGTAAGTACACCATGTATTTTCAGATTCACAATGAGTCTTTTGTTGTGAACACTACATCACTGCACTCCCACTCTTCCTCATCTTTGTAAGTCACCATGATTTTGCACCCAGGTGTTTAATCAGTTTCCTTATGAAAATATTTTGTGAATTCCATGACAGTAGCTAAAGCTAGGGGCTATAGCAGCACACAAGTAACCTACAAATGCATGCTGGGACGGGTATGCCCTGAGCTCTACTGGAGCAGGCGAGAAGGACGATGCTCCAGCCATTGGGGAACTCGCTCCGCGCTCTATTTAAAATGGACACGCTCTGCTCCTAGCGCCACTCCAGCTTTGCTCACATACTCTGGTGCAGACACACACACACACAAAGCAGTGAATCAAAGACAGGCCCCAGCCTTGCTATCATGTCAGCCTTAGATTAGGTTTCACCGTGTCTCACTCTTCTATTCTTCCACTCCCATCGGCGCTTAAAATAATCTCATCACTCCTAATTTAATTTGGTCCCACTCTCATAACCATGGCCGGGCATCCGGCCCCCGGAGGTGACTGCGATTGCCTGGATACCCTATATCCCCACGGAGGCGGCAAATCAGATGATCCAGCTGAAATTACATATCGGCCAAACAAATTGATACGAGGCGGGCCAGGGTACAGGGGGAACTAGAGGAGCCTCCGAATGCAGTAATGGGATATTACTCAGACACATGCACACACTCGCACAGACAGTCACACGCACAGACACTCACACTCACGACACAGCCCATTTGCCTTTGAAAAGCTGGTGAGAAAACTGGAGTGCGGGCTCAGGGGCCATATGTATCAAGTTTCTCATCGCAGAAGTGACGACCTAGGATCAGGTCCCCCCTGTCCATGTAATCGTATTCATTGTGATCTAAAAGGCTAAACTGGGCCTAAAATCAGCATTCCTTCTCTGGGACGCTTGATACATACGGCCTCAAATCTCCATAACATAAAAACACGGCTGCGCCAGAAGAGGACTTGCCATCCCTCTGAGCCTGGTTCCTATCGGTTTCTTCCTAGGTTCCTGCCGTCTAGGGAGTTTTTTCTAGCCACTGTGCTTCTGTAAAGCACTGTGACAACTGTTGATGTAAAAAGGGCTTTATAAAAATACATTTGATAAATTGAGTTCCTCCAGCCAGTCTTCTAGCAGCCCAGCTATAGGCCCTGTCCTCATGTGACACGCCCTCAGAAGCCTCGGCCTGACGGGCTTATCATTAGCACACACGCAGGCTAGCTCCTAGAAACACAGCAGATAACCTATAATACCTCGCTAGGGCAATAAAATACCTGCCTCTCCCACTGTGCTTTCCCAGAATGTCTGAGGGGCATTCTTAGCCAGCAGATAGGTACTGCAGGCCAGTAATAGGCTGTGTCCAGTACACTACCGCTAAGCTAAACCCACGGGAGGGAGCTAGTTACAGGGAAACTAAGCTTCCTGAAGCATTGAGCATTTCCAGTCAATTGTGTCAAAAAGTAGGTTCATTACTTGAGGCTTTGATCAACACAGTGTACAGTAGTTGCACCTGCTGGTCAAAATCATTTAGAGCAGCCAAATTATTATAGATGATGTCGCACCAGGGTAGCCTTTTTGCCTTCTACCAAACCAATCAGGTGGCTGTTCGACAAAACAACGCTTCAATTGTCAGTGATTACGCGCATCTGATAAAGTGACAAGCATCTGCCCACGGCTTCGAAGTAAACTGCTTAGTGATTTCAATGCATGCCTCAGAGCCCTGGCATCAAACGTAACATCACTAGAGGGAGCTAACGGGATTAATTAAGGGGTGGTTAAGGAAATAATCATGTGACCCAGAGCTTTGGGCCAAAGTGGGTAAGTGTGATTTACCTGCCTGTGTCTTACCCAACCACACTCCAAAAGTCAGACAGTATGGTGGTTATCACACATGCCAGAGGGTTACATTGAAAGGATCGCCTGTCGTCATTGAGTAGACTGACGCTCTTACGCAGAGCATAAGACGATAAGTGCGTTCAGCTAGGGTAGTAGGTGACAAAACAAACCACACGTCCCAATCATGATGAGTTCTCAAGTCATCACCTAGGATATCAGTGAATGGGGGCCTTCAGGTCATAGGACAGAGGGTGTGACCTGAGCAGCAGGGCCTGCCAGGTGGCAGAGAAAGTGAGCCCTACAGGGACTAGGAGAACATATGTTGAATTTCAGAACTACCCCACTCTCTTAAAGATCAACTGCCCTTTATAACCAACTTCTCTGGTTTGAAATGGCCTGTGGCATCGATACGGGTCAGAAACATGAATTCCAGTGTCAAAATTGACTAAAATGTGTAAATAGGATAATATGGGTCATAAACAGAGTTTGGTAAGTGACTGTGTCATCACTTGAGGGTTTGGTTTGGCTTACTTGAGTGCATTCAGGAAGTATTCAGACCCCTCGACTTTTTCCACATTTCGTTACAGCTTTATTCTAAAATGGATTAAATAAAAAAATGTTCGTCATCAATCTACACACAATTACCCATCTTTTCAAAGTGAAAACGGGCTTAGAAATCTGTGCACATTTATTAAAAATTTAAAAACAGAAATACCTTATTTACATAAGTATTCAGACTCTTTGCTATGAGACTCGAAATTCAGCTCCGGTGCATCCTGTTGTTTCCATTGATCATCCTTGAGATGTTTCTACAACTTGATTGGAGTCCACCTGTGGTAAATTCAATTGATTGGACATGATTTAGAAAAGGCACACACCTGTCTATACAAGAACCCGATGGTCAATCTGTCAGAGCTCCTCTGTAGAGATGGGAGAACCTTCTAAAAGGACAACCATCTCTGCAGCACTCCCTCAAATCAGGCCTTCATGGTAGAGTGGCCAGACAGAAGCCACTCCTCAGTAAAAAGGCACATGACAGCACACTTGGAGTTTGCTAAAAGGCACCTAAAAAGGAGATTCTCTGGTCTAGTAAAACCAAGATCAAACTCTTTGGCCTGAATGTCAAGCATCACATCTGGAGAAAACCTGGAACCATCCCTACGGTGAAACATGGGGGCAGCATGGGGAAGTTTTTCAGCGGCAGAGACCGGGAGACTAGTTAGGATCGAGGGAAATATGAACGGAGCCAAAGTAGAGAGATACATGATGAAAACCTGCTCCAGAGCACTCAGAACCTCAGACTGGGGCGAAGGTTCACCTTCCAACAGGACAACGACCCTAAGCACACAGCCAAGACAACGCAGGAGTGGATTCGGGACAAGTGTCTGAATGTCCTTGAGTAGTCCGGACTTAAACCCGATTGAACATCTCTGGAGAGACCTGAAAATAGCTGTGCAGCGACGCTCCCCATCCAACCTGACAGAGCTTGAGAGGATCTGCAGAGAAGAATGGGAGAAACTCCCTAAATACAGGTGTGCCAAGCTTGTAGGGTCATACCAAAGAAGACTCGAGGCTATGATCGCTGCCAAAGGTGCTTCAACAAAGTACTTAGTAAAATGTCTGAATACTTATGTAAAACATACATACACACATTTGAGAAAACAAAAATCCTGTTTTTGCTTTGTCATTATAGGGTGTGAGATTGAGGGGGGGAAACAATTTAATCAATTTTAGAATAAGGCTGTAATGTAACAAAAAGTCAAAAGTGAAGGGGTCTGAATACTTTCTGAATGCACTGTACGTCAACAATTAATTCCCCCTTTTGCCTATTGTGACCCAGTGTTTTCTGTGAAAAGACTGGGCGAGCTGCCTTTACATGGCCTGGTGCCCTGTGTGGGTGAAGGACATATGGAATGGTTGAAAATGAGCAAGTCCTGCTCACCAAGGGCACCCGGTCACGCAAAACTAACCTCTTCACCAGACAAAACGTGTGGTTAATACTTGCCCTTTCTCAGGAAATAGCTACTCTATAGAAAATGGGATTCCATAAAGTTGTTCAACAATCATGGGCATATGGCCAGGATATGGATTACATCCGACTAGTTTCTACTTGGGCTGTCAACTGTCAAACCTGAGACTGGTGTGTTGGTAAGTAGCTAAGATTTGTTGATTATTCATTAACAGCTACAGCTCATTATTTAATAGGCTATGCCGCTATGATACTAAGCAACGATACCCGTGATGTAACTAGCCAAATAAACTTAGCAAAAAAAGAAAATGTCCCTTTTTCAGGACCCTGCCTTTCAAAGATAAATCGTAAAAATCCAAATAACTTCACAGATCTTCATTGTAAAGGGTTTAAACACTGTTTCCCATGCTTGTTCAATGAACCATAAACAATTAATGAACATGCACCCATGGAACGGTTGTAAAGACACTAATAGCTTACAGACGGTAGGCAATTAAGGTCACAGTTATGAAAACTTAGGACACTTCAGCGGCCTTTCTACTGACTCTGAAAAACACCAAAGGAAAGATGCCCAGGGTCCCTTCTCATCTGTGTGAATGTGCCTTAGGCATGCTGCAAGGAAGCTTGAGGACTGCAGGTGTGGCCAGGGCAATGAATTGCAACTAAGACAGCGCTACAGGGAGACAGGACGGACAGCTGATCGTCCTCGCAGTGGCAGACCACATGTAACATCACCTGCACAGGATCGGTACATCACACCTGCGGGACAGGTACAGGATGGCAACAACAACTGCCCGAGTTACACCAGGAACGCACAATCCCTCCATCAATGCTCATTGAGGGATTGTAGGCCCGTTGTAAGGCAGGTCCTCACCAGACATCACCGGCAACAACGTCGCCTATGGACACAAACCCACCATCACTGGACCAGACAGGACTGGCAAAAAGTGCCGGAGTTTCGGTTTTGTCTCACCAGGGGTGATGGTCGGATTCGCGTTTATCGTCGAAGGAATGAGCAGTAAACTGAGGCCTGTACTCTGGAGCAGGATCGATTTGGAGGTGGAGGGTCCGTCATGGTCTGGGGCGGTGTGTCACAGCATCATCGGACTGAGCTTGTTGTCATTGCAGGCAATCGCAATGCTGTGCGTTACAGGGAAGACATCCTCCCTCATGTGGTACCCTTCCTGCAGGCTCATCCTGACATGACCCTCTAGCATGACAATGCCACCGGCCATACTGCTCGTTCTGTGCGTGATTTCCTGCACGACACGAATGTCAGTGTTCTGCCATGGCCAGCGAAGAGCCCGGATCTCATTCCCATTGAGCACGTCTGGGACCTGTTGGATCGGAGGGTGAGGGCTAGGGCCATTCCCCCCAGAAATGTCCGGGAACTTGCAGGTGCCTTGGTGGAAGAGTGAGGTAACATCTCACAGCAAGAACTGGCAAATCTGGTGCAGTCCATGAGGAGGAGATGCACTGCAGTACTTAATGTAGCTGGTGGCCACACCAGATACTGACTGTTACTTTTTATTTTGAACCCCCCCCTCCCCCCCTTTGTTCATCGACACATTATTCAATTTCTGTGTGTCACATGACTGTGGAACTTGTTCAGTTTATGTCTCAGTTGTTGAATCTTGTTATGTTCATACAAATATTTACACATTTTAAGTTTGCTGAAAATAAATGGAGTTGACAGTGAGAGGAGATTACATAGCCTCTCCCTAACGTGTAATGTGAGAGGAAGATTTGCATGTCTAATGTTAGCTAGCTAGCTCATCATCAAGCAAACCTGGTGACATGTTTGATGCATGTTGTCAGCTTGCTTTCAATAATGTTTTAACTCAAATTGACTAGCTACTGTTTTCTGTGATTGAATGTCAAAGACTCCCAAATCAAACTCTCATTTACCTTCAGTCATGGCCGCTAGCATTTCTTAATAAGCAGTGATGAAAAACAAGGCCAAATCAGGAAGTGCAGTCGCCCTTTAACTCCCAGGTACTGCTGGTTCTGTAGTTCACCTGAGGACTGGATAGGCTAAATTTCAACCTATCAGAGGGCAAGATGGAGCTAGACCTAGTACCATACCAGTTAATGGAGCTCCATTCAATTCCGTTAGGATCTACGTAAAGTCCCTAGGAGTGAGTTTAGAATTCAGCCCCAATACCTTTATTTGAGCAGGAGAACGGGGCTGCTCTCCATTCTCCTAAAACTCAATACACCCAGGCAGCAGAGACAGGAGCTCCAATTCACAGGAGGTTGGTAGCAGCTTCATTGGGGAGGACGGACTTGTGGTAATGGCTGGCGCGGAATAGTTGGAATGGTATCAAATACATCATGGTTTCCATTAGGGATGCACAATATATCGGTGAACTTATCGGAATCAGCCGATATTAGCTAAAAATGCCAACGTCGGCATCAGCCCGATGTCTGGTTTAATGCCGATGTACAAAACCGATATCAAAGCTGATGTGCATACCTATATAATGTAGGTACATGACGTAATGACGCAATGTAAAATTTAGCGCTACACGTGCAACACAGCATTCCTAACCTAGCCCACAATATCTGCTGTGTGGATCGAGCAGTCAACAAGTTGAGCAGTCATTTGAAAGAGTAAGAAAATTTCATCTAGACAACTCAAAAGCAAAATCCATTAAAATGCCAAGATAATGGAATTCATTGCCCTTGACAATCAACCGTTCTCTGTCGTGGGTGATGCTGGCTTTTGCCGACTGGTCGAGCACCAGATCCTCTCAAGCTCTGTCAGTTTGGATGGGGAGCGTCGCTGCACAGCTATTTTCAGGTCTCTTCAGAGATGTTCAATCGGGTTTAAGTCCGGACTACTTCCGGCACCGACAGATGGCCGCCTCGCTTCGCGTTCCTAGGAAACTATGCAGTATTTTGGTTTTTTTACGTGTTATTTCTTACAATGGTACCCCAGGTAATCTTAGGTTTCATTACATACAGTCGGGAGGAACTACTGAATATAAGAGCAACATCAACTCACCATCATTACGACCAGGAATATGACTCTCCCGAAGCGGATCCTGTGTTTTGCCTTCCACCGAATACAATGGATCTGATCCCAGCCGGCGACACTAAACAACGACGCCGTAAAAGGGGCAAACGAAGCGGTCTTCTGGTCAGGCTTCGGAGACGGGCACATCGCGCTCCACTCCCTAGCATACTACTCGCCAATGTCCAGTCTCTTGACAACAAGGTTGATGAAATCCGAGCAAGGGTAGCAATCCGGAGAGACAGCAGAGACTGTAACGTTCTTTGCTTCACAGAAACATGGCTCACTCGAGAGACGCTAACGGAGTCGGTGCAGCCAGCTGGTTTCTTCACGCATCGCGCCGACAGAAACAAGCATCTTTCTGGTAAGAAGAGGGGCGGGGGGGTATGCTTTATGATTAACGAGACGTGGTGTGATCATAACAACATACAGGAACTCAAGTCATTCTGTTCACCTGACTCAGAATTCCTCACAATCAAATGTCGACCGCATTATCTACCAAGGGAATTCTCTTCGATTATAATCACAGCCGTATATATTACCCCCCAAGCAGACACGTCGATGGCCCTGAACGAACTTTATCTGACTATGTAAACTGGAAACCACACATAACGAGGCTGCATTCATTGTAGCAGGAGATTTATCAAGGCTAATCTGAAAACAAAACTCCCTAAATTCTATCAGCATATCGATTGCGCTACCCGGGCTGGTAAAACCCTGGATCATTGTTAATCCAACTTCCGCGACGCATATAAGGCCCTCCCCCGCCCTCCTTTCGGAAAAGCTGACCATGACTCCATTTTGTTGCTTCCAGCCTACAAACAGAAACTAAAACAAGAAGCTCCCGCGCTCAGGTCTGTTCAACGCTGGTCCGACCAATCTGATTCCACGCTTCAAGACTGCTTCGATCACGTGGATTGGGATATGTTCCGCATTGCGTCCAACAACAACATTGACGAATACGCTGAGTCGGTGAGCGAGTTCATTGGGAAGTGCATCGAAGACGTTATACCCACAGCAACGATTAAAACATTCCCAAACCAGAAACCGTGGATTGATGGCAGCATTCGCGCGAAACTGAAAGCGCGAACCACTGCTTTTAACCAGGGCAAGGTGACCGGAAACATGACCGAATACAAACAGTGTAGCTATTCCCTCCGCAAGGCAATCAAACAAGCTAAGTGCCAGTATAGAGACAAAGTAGAGTCGCAATTCAACAGCTCAGACACAAGAGGTATGTGGCAGGGTCTACAGTCAATCCCGGATTACAAAAAGAAAACCAGCCCCGTCGCGGACCAGGATGTCTTGCTCCCAGACAGACTAAATAACCTTTTTGCTCGCTTTGAGGACAATACAGTGCCACTGACACGGCCCGCTACCAAAAACTGCGGGCTCTCCTTCACTGCAGCAGAGGTGAGTAAAACATTTAAACACGTTAACCCTCCCAAGGCTGCCGGCCCAGACGGCATTCCCAGCCGCGTCCTCAGAGCATGCGCAGACCAGCTGGCTGGTGTGTTTACGGACATATTCAATCAARCCTTATCCCAGTCTGCTGTTCCCACATGCTTCAAGAGAGCCACCATTGTTCCTGTTCCCAAGAAAGCTAAGGTAACTGAGCTAAACGACTACCGCCCCGTAGCACTCACTTCCGGCATCATGAAGTGCTTTGAGAGACTAGTCAAGGACCATATCACCTCCACCCTACCGGACACCCTAGACCCACTCCAATTTGCTTACCGKCCCAATAGGTCCACAGACGACGCAATCGCAACGACACTGCCCTAACCCATCTGGACAAGAGGAATACCTATGTGAGACTGCTGTTCATCAACTACAGCTCAGCATTTAACACCATAGTACACTCCAAACTCGTCATCAAGCTCGAGACCCTGGGTCTCGACCCCGCCCTGTGCAACTGGGTACTGGACTTCCTGACGGGCCGCCCCCAGTTGGTGAGGGTAGGTAACAACATCTCCACCCCGCTGATCCTCAACACTGGGGCCCCACAAGGGTGCGTTCTGAGCCCTCTCCTGTACTCCCTGTTCACCCACGACTGCGTGGCCATGCACGCCTCCAACTCAATCATCAAGTTTGCAGACGACACTACAGTGGTAGGCTTGATTACCAACAACGACGAGACGGCCTACAGGGAGGAGGTGAGGGCCCTCGGAGTGTGGTGTCAGGAAAATAACCTCACACTCAACGTCAACAAAACAAAGGAGATGATTGTGGACTTCAGGAAACAGCAGAGGGAGCACCCCCTATCCACATCGACGGGCAGTAGTGGAGAAGGTGAGAAGTTTTAAGTTCCTCGGGTACACATCACGACAAACTGAATTGGTCCACCCACACAGCAGCGTTGTGAAGAAGGCGCAGCAGCGCCTCTTCAACCTCAGGAGGCTGAAGAAATTCGCTTGTCACCAAAAGCACTCACAAACTTCTACAGATGCACAATCGAGAGCATCCTGTCGGGCTGTATCACCGCCTGGTACGGCAACTGCTCCGCCCACAACCGTAAGGCTCTCCAGAGGGTAGTGAGGTCTGCACAACGCATCACCGGGGGAAACACCTGCCCTCCAGGACACCTACACCACCCGATGTCACAGGAAGCCATAAAGATCATCAAGGACAAACAAACCACCCGAGCCACTGCCTGTTCACCCCGCTATCATCCAGAAGGCGAGGTCAGTACAGGTGCATCAAAGCAGGGACCGAGAGACTGAAAAACAGCTTCTATCTCAAGGCCATCAGACTGTTAAACAGCCACCCCTAACATTTAGTGGCTGCTGCCAACATACTGACTCAACTCCAGCCACTTTAATAATGGGAATTGATGGAAATTATGTAAAAATTTACCACTAGCCACTTTAAACTATGCCACTTTATGTTTATATACCCTACATTACTCATATGTATATACTGTACTCTATACCATCTACTGCATCTTGCCTATGCCGTTCTGTACCATCACTCATTCATATATCTTTATGTACATATTCTTTATCCCTTTACACTTGTGTGTGTGTAAGGTAGTAGTTGTGGAATTGTTAGGTTAGATTACTCGTTGGTTATTACTGCATTGTCGGAACTAGAAGCACAAGCATTTCGCTACACTCGCATTAACATCTGCTAACCATGTGTATGTGACAAATAAAATTTGATTTGATTTGATTTACATACTACCAAGTGCGCTATTTTTCAGATGTTGCCCTACCGGAGTTACACAGTAATAGCATCACTGCAAAAAAAATAATAAAACATTTTAATACAATTGCGTCACTGCTATTAGCTTCACGACTGACATTTGGACCAGCGATATCAGCCCCATGATCATGTGGAGTCTGACAGCACATCGGGTCGCTGAGGATTTCGTACTGAGAAAAGTCGTATTGCATGCTCATGAATGTGCTGGTTGTCATACCGCTGCTGCCATTTGAATGGAATTTGAGAACATGAACACTCACTAGCTCGATTCGAACAACTGACTCGAGAAATAAGCTCATCAACTGCGCCTGCAGCAGATGTGATACCCACTGTCATGGCATTGAAACACCTGCGCAACAAAACTGCATACAGGCTGTGAACAAGCAATTCGGTGGCACTCGCTTTACTGTGTCGCCACCATGCTCAATGCTATGTACAAGGACCGCTACTTCAATGCAGACAACAAAAAAAATGGGTTGACGTGAAATGTTACATACACAGCTGGACAAGATGGAAACAGACACAGTGCGCACCGAGGAAGAGAGGCCATGGACAGACACAGCTGAAACGTCACTGCTTGACATGCATGATGAAATCCTGGTTCAGAATGAAACGACAGAACAACGAAACAGCACAGCAAGTAAGTGAAAGAAATAGGTTTTGATTATGTTTTACTGGTAATGGGGACATACAATGACGGCCTACCCTGGCCAAACCTGGATGACGCTGGGCCAATTGCGCGGCCCTATGGGACTCCCAATCACGACCGGATGTGATACAGCCTGGATTCGAACCAGGGACTGTAGTGACGCCTCTTGCACTGAGATGCAGTGCCTTAGACCGCTGCGTCCATGTGTGTGTTAACTATTTAAACTGTATTATTATGCTTAAAAAGGCGCTAAAATTCTAAATATCGGTATCATTTTTTTGGGCAAGGAAAATATCAGCTATCGGACAAAATTGTCATAGTTTAAATAGTTTCCATGCGTTTGATGCCATTCCATTTGCTCCGTTCCGGCCATTATTATGAGCCATCCTCCCCTCAGCAGCTTCCACTGCTCCAAGGGGAGGCCACATTAGCCTGGGGCTGGAGTGGCCAGAGCAACAGGCTACAGTGAGGAGGCAGTACGGATACATCACTCACAATACGCCCCCCTCTGGAGACAACGAACAGAAACGGCATCTCCCTCACAATAGGAGGCATGCATTAGTATCAGAAAGAGAGAGGGGGAGAGACATAGAACCCACAAAAATCCTTCCTCAGCAAACCACCCAGGCCAATCCACCTCCAATTTCCTCTGTCCTGACCAATCGATTTCTGTGGTAATTACTGGTAAATGCTGTGAGCCAGAGTGCTCTGGTCCTGTGGGGCAAACTTGTGTGTGAGATATATGGGAGTGCTCCTTTGCATTTCCTGGATCAGGGAGTTCCGTGATTGATTCCTATGCCTTCCCCAGCCCAGCCTCTTCAATGCAATAAAACAGGCTACTCCCCCAGACAATACCAATCAATCAGAGTAATTCATCCTGCCTATGGGCTCGTACCACCGGGTCTAACTAGAGAGAAACAGAGCACCATCTATCATTGATAAACTCTGATAAAACACACTCCAGTTCCCTGGCAGGCTAAAAGCTCATTCCCTGGGTGAACCCACACACACTATGGAAGAGAGATAGAGAAGAATGTGTGAGGCTTACCTGTTTGTGCATTTCAATGTTCAGCCCGTAAGACATTTCATAGTACTGTGGATGACAGAGTTGGAGTTACTAGGATTACAGTAAATTCCAATTTCCTACATCTCAATGTAGACTGCTTCTTGGCCATAAGAGAGATATGTGAATAATACTACTGGTGTTTGAAAAGGACAAAACAACCTCAAAATGTGACATTCACTCCAACTCAATAATGTACTGGAGATCATTGAGCACAGAATGTGAGAGACAATGTGTGTTTGTGAATGATGAGTGTGCGTGTAGTCCTGTTCGTGTGTGTGTGTGAGCAACAATAAGAGATAACAGTAAGCTTGCACGTACAATGTGGCAATAATATCTAGCCACACATTGACAGTGTTAACATCTACGAGTTGATTGGTTGAGAGTTGAACATAGATTGTGCTGATTGGACTCACCATAACATAGTGCCTCTGCATCTCTGTCTTCTCACTGGCCAGCTTCTCACACTCCAATTTCAAACTGCCGAAGACAGGGACACAATCAAAACAAAGCAAGAGGCCTCAGATACCATCACCAATCCTGAACACAACCAGAAAACATTCAAAATTCAGTTCAGATAAACATGGTCAGGAAAACCTCTTGGAATCATGGAAGAGCCATATTTGTTTACCTTTTTCCAGTAACAGAAGTTATAGGTCTAGGGCTATAGCAGCAGCAATATAGCCTACTGCCTGCTACTGTGAATGCAGGGCATTCCAGCTCACTGCTTTACCTCTCACTAGTCCCAAATACAGCAACATGCAGTTGCACACATGGGGAATAAGAGGGGATTTATAATAATCTGACCTCAGACGCCACCCCTCTGGCTCAAGCACATCTGCATGTCTTAGACCTATACTGTCTGAGCACAAAAACTGTGACATCTTGGCCTCAGAGTATTTGTGTGTGTGTGTGTGTGTGTGTGTGTGTGTGTGTGTGTGTGTGTGTGTGTGTGTGTGTGTGTGTGTGTGTGTGTGTGTGTGTGTGTTGAACAGACACTCACCTGTGGTACTGAGCTTGGAGAAACTGGAACTCCTCTTTGATGCGGTCCAGTGACTCTGGGATGGTGAATTTGAAAGGTTGGCCTGGGGCCTGGTGGGGTGTCTGTAAAAATAAGACATTTTTAAAAAGAAAACACATCATTCAAAACCGGTGTTTCTGCATCTGATGAAGCATTTCAAATACTTCAGCTGTAGGCTAATTAGTAGTGAATTACACAAAAAGCAATACGGCATTCGCTGCCATGTGCGATATACGCCTTGCCCTAATTACTGGGAGTGAATCATGATAAACTCATTACAGAAATGTTACAGGCCGACAGCCGCTAAGGCAATGACAAACAAAGGAACTTCGACCGACCCGCCATCGTGGGCATACAGAGCTATACAAATGCTAAAATGGTTCAACATGACAAATGAGTGCAGAGAATCTGCGGATGAGGAATGCGTTTCACTGGCCAACCTTACCGGGTGTCGACCCTGGGGATACATCGTTCTACCTCGGCAGATGCCCGGTTCCTGATAAACCCGTCTGCTAACAAAATAGGGACAGGCGCGGGGATGCTCCAGATTACGATAAATTCATCCTAGCTCCTTCCGAAACTGTCCGTTAAATGACACAAACACGTCCGACCATTTGTCCTCATAGATCTCCCGTCAACTCTTTATCAGCGGTGCTCCGGTGAATGATGCGTGTAAGAATCTCCTTTTCTCTCGCTGTAGGCTACTCCAGCATACGATCATGTATCAACCATAGAAGGGAGAAAAAAACAGGTGAGGACAAAAAAAAGTATCCTACTAGTCTTCCTATTCATGTAGACTGTAATCCTGTCCACGCAGCGATATCCAAATAGCCCGAAACTCCAGTTAGTCAACAAGCCAAACCCACAACGCGGTCATGAGAAGCGTAGGCTACTAAAACAAATCGACAGAAGTTAATTGTAATTTGAGTTGCCGCAATTGCTTGTGGTGAATGCT
This sequence comes from Salvelinus sp. IW2-2015, assembly GCF_002910315.2. Taxonomy (NCBI): domain Eukaryota; kingdom Metazoa; phylum Chordata; class Actinopteri; order Salmoniformes; family Salmonidae; genus Salvelinus; species Salvelinus sp. IW2-2015. The sequence goes on from NC_036872.1 coordinate 389,196, forward strand.
CGGTATAAATTAATATTCGTTAACCGAAGAATAACCTGTATTCGAATAAATGGGGGGGGGGGGCTGTAGTGCAAGAAAGGTTTCGTAAATGTTTTTGTTGTTTTGATAACTACCAGCACAACAAAATATAACGTTAGCTTGCCTCAAAAGCAACTTTCTCACGCGGTTTCAGACGGAGGGAGTTCTATTAACCTGAGCCGCGGTGCACCGCTCTATGGTGAACGGGCAAAAGCAGCGAGGAGCGCCCTACTCAAATCGAACACCAATCTGCACCGCTTGGTCAATTTGTCAGCATAGAACCATCGTCCATAAAAATCTATTTTCCATAAAATATATGTTCGATTTTTTTTTCAACGAATTTTCATTAGGAAGGTAGATAAAGCGTTTTGATCAAGCAAATAAGCAATCACTTTTGCATGTCAGAACACAGAATCATACTCTTTACTACAAGTGCTTAATCTAGCCTAGGCTACTTCACTTTTGTTTTGAACCTATTTAGCCGTGGGCTTTGGATGGGGAACCTGGCACACGCCCGGAGGTAACCCAGTTCCATAACGAATGCAATCCCTTTTCAACCAGGTTCATGCTCCCCTCATGGGAAAGCCAGTGCCAGATAATCGAACGCCTCCACCCAGCTAACCAAAAAATGAACCGCCCCCGAAAATTGCACAGGCCAATAGCCACAGGTCTTTTCACGTGGCAAAATGATGCGAGTGGTAGAATCCTCCAATAGATGTTCTATACATGTATTCAAGCCTGGCGATTAGTTTGAGCAACACAGACACTAGCCAATCCCGAATGACAGATAGGTTTAGCGAGGAATGGCGCACAAAACAGCTAGCTACTGAAGAGTGACAGATCTCAGCTGTCAATCAAAGTAACGTGGTGCCGTTAAAGGTCCTTAAATGCGCGATGATATCACGAATCCCCCATCAGACCAATTCTTTGAACGCCCTGCTATTTGAAATTTGTAGTTGTGTCTTCACCGGGTGAATATACTGTAGCCATAATGGGAGGTTAAACAGACACGCCTGGTTCCCAAATGAATGACGTATGTCACGCAGCTGAGAGTCTTGTTTGGAGCTGGGTGGTAACCAGTGATGACCCCCTTCCTGTAGCCCGGTTGACAACGTGAATTCGTTGACAGGGCTGGGTTCCATGAGGGAGGTGAAAATAAACATAATTTACTTGGTGGGGATAAAAACAACAATAGTATAGAAGAACAAGTTGTCGTCTCAAGTTTTCTCAGCGGTCTTGAGGAAGAGGGAAGATGGCAAGTACGCCCGAACGGAGTCAGAGGAACCCATAGAGGTTGGTAAGAAGGCTGGAAGAGAAAAAGGGAAGAAAGGGGAACATATTAAGAGTAAATATAGAGTGCTGCAGAAGGAAATTGAACACGACGAGAGTGAGGATGAATTAACTGCTCTGGCAGGTGCGGTGAAGACCGCCGAGTTTGAGCCCAGTTGGAGTAAGATTTTTGAAGAATGGATCCTTGCCTTCTGGCTGATCCATGTGTGGTGTCAGGTTGGGTGGAGAAGAGGTCGGGGAATGTTGGGTCGGTGAAAGTGACTCGAAGTGGAATTGTGTAGATTTTGTTGGGTGTCTGTCATCCAGAGGGGAGCTTGTGCGTTGCCCCGCGCAACTGGGGACAAGAACTGTGACTAGCGTTCCTCTCAGGGCGCCGTTGAAAAGAGTCAGTACTGGAGTGGCGTTAAATGTTCAGGAGAGTCAACTGAAGTTGAAGATTCCCGGTGTCTGTGACGCCCGCCGTTTGGTGCAACGCAGACCCAGTGGAGAGAGTGGTGAAACAGAGAAGACACTGTCTGGTACTACTGAGGTTTGATGCAGAGACTTTACCAGATAAAGTCAAGTTAGAATGTGTCAGTTATCCCGTGAGAGATTTGTCCCAAAACCATTACAGTGTCTTAGGTGTCAAGCTGATGGTCATGTGGCAGTAGTGTGTAGGAGGGAGATTCCTAGATGTGAGAAGTGTGCAGGAGGACATGAGACAAAGGAATGTGTAGTAAGTATCGGTGGAAGAATGTGTATGTGTAAACTGTAGGGATACCCATGGTGATGGAGATCAGAGGAGGCCGGTGAGAGAAAGGCAGTTTGAGGTTGCCAGGATCAGAATAGTACCAAAGTAGTGCAGAAGGTGTATGCTGAGGCAGTGAAGAGAGTAGTAGAGGAAGATGGGTCCAGGGTGAGAGATCCTAAGAGGATCCCTGTGAGTTGGCCGAGGCCAATAGAGAGTGATAGGAATAATGGTTGTCAACTGTACATCAGGAAAGGAACATAAATCACAGATGTTAGATGTTGCGGTGGCAGCAGCAGGTAAGTACTTGGGTGTACGAGATTTTACTGCAGAAGAGTTACAAGGTGTTTTGAACGATAATGTCTTGTCCTCCCAGTCTGCTGGCCTTCTGTAGGATTAGATCGGGACAATGTAAAGGAATAGGGGTGAGGTTTTAATGGGTGTAGGGTTAGTTGGTAGGGCAAATTTTTTTTCTCACAAAGTGTAATGAATTCATACTACAGAATAGTAGGCTGATACACAACCAATACAGTAGGTGGCGGCATGCACCTATAACATTTGTTTGTGGACCGCCATAATACCAAAGAAGAAGAAGCAGAATTAAAAGTTTTATTTATTTAATCTTTATTTAACCAGGCAAGTCAATTAAGAACAAATTCTTATTTACAATGACAGCCTACCAAGAGGTAAAGGCATCCTGTGGGGACGGGGCTGGGATAAATAAAAAAGTAGGACAAAACACACATCACGACAAGAAAGACACCACAACACTACATAAAGAGAAACCTAACACAACAATACAACACATGACAACAGTTGAGTGTGGCGACAACTGGATTTGGTTCAGTCGGTTGTCCTGATAAGCCCATCGCAGCTTGCTAGTTTATGCTGGCTAGATGGCAACAACAGCAGCATGGCGCTAATTAAAACCTGTCAAGTAAAGTGATGTCTATTTTGATGTGTAATATTGGTCACCATTTGGATTTGGTCACCATCTCCAATTTGTTCCATCCCTCTTTTTATTTGGAGTAGGATAGCAGCCTACATGACTAATAACTTGTAATATTGATACTAACTATCTGATGCCACAGGGAAACAGTCTACACTGCTCAATGGGGAGAGTTTGCGCTGCAAGTCTACAACACAACAACACCGGGCACAGTGTCCTTCGCTCCCACTTGCCGCAGTAAGGAGAGGGAAGTAGCTAGATAGTGTAGCCACTGCCTGAACTGCGAATTAGTTCGTATCCACTCGACTCTCAAACGTCATCAATTTGGGCAGCAGGCGTGTCCGTATAGCCTCTCCCAACCATAATAGACATGTATAGATAATAGATAGACATTATGATTGAATCTTGCGTGTCTTTACCCAATGCGGGACTTGTCATAAAACAGGTGGGATAAGCCTCACAATATGTATTCAACCTTAGAATATGTGATGGTTTTCTCATTGATGTTTGTCCTGTGGCAAGATTTGGAAACTATAGTATTGAGTGAGTAGATAAGGGGATTGGGAGTTCTGGGTAGACTTTAACAAGCTGTTAAGTATACTAGATGGCGCTTTCTGCCACACATATACGTCTAGATACGTACACCTTATCCGTAGAGACATCTAAGTACTTATGCTTGTCGAAATTAGTAAGTGATGTAAGTGCATGACTTACTAACCCTACAATCCAATCCTATATGTTGATTCCATCTGTGCTATCCAGTTTAGAGTAAACAAGAAGGTGTATTCCAGGCAAACCCCAAAGGTAGAACGCTGCCTGACATTTTCAACAACGTTTTGTCTTTTTGTATTTTGACAGACAGGGTAGATATTGACATGACATGATCATGACATGATCATTGTCACTTCATTTTCCTCGCAAACCACTCTTTGGCCTATTTCTCTGTTCCCCCCACCTACATTTGTTTAGAGTGGAGACGCACACCATTATCACCTGCTTTGAAGGACAGATATAACCAGCATACAAGCCTCTATTTGGTTTGCAAATGTTCATTCATTTCTGATTTGGTGGCTAAACAAATTACTGTGCTTTTATAAAGAACAAGAGAGACAGCCAGGAGAAGTGGCTATTTCAGCAGTGACCGTGTCAGTCCTGCTGTAGTGATGAGAAACTCTCAAAGATAATGGCTGAACAAGCAACTTCATGTGGGAGGCTAAATGGAGTGATCCCACTCTAGTCACTCACCACAATAGAAGAGGAGAGGGCTGCTACGCAGGATTCATGGTCCTGAGGTGTGTCAGCAATGGACATTTTCTTGAGGTTTTCAGTTGAGCTGTTCTATGAAGCCAGTCATTTGTTTCACTCGGCTTCATGGTGCAGTAATTCAGGCATAGCGGTGGACGTTCCACACGATGGTGTTATTCAATTGTGAAGACTAAGTAAGATATTTATTTTTGATAGATGGTACCACATTATATTGCACTAATTTCTCTTATAGCCCCTGAATGCATTGTGTTTGATTGCGTTGAAACTGAAAAGAAAAAGGGGGCAAAATTCCTGTCTGTCTTGTCTTAATATCCAAGGGCATAATTTGACAGAAATAAACTCTGTCTGTGTGTTTGTCTAGCACTGACTTAGGAACAGCACAGAGGGGTGAGTGAATCCACCAGAGACACTAGCAGACGGACCCCATGATCACACAGTGGCATAGCAGCCACAGCAGCCCCATCCCAAGAAACGCTATGAGATTTCACAGGAGGGCTGAAAAAAAAAGAAGGAAAACATGTGGGGGGCGAATACCAGAGAATATGTAAATGACACGCTGTGCACCCCCACCTCCCCACTCCCTCCCCCCTCCAGGCCGACCTCTGAACCAAAATAAACCCCCTGGTTTATTAGCCTCAGCTGGGCTCAGAGCCACTTCAAAGGCAACATGTGGAGCTGCTTTGGTTCCGACCGGGATATTGGGCCCAGATGGGCGACAGCCGTTCTGATGGGTGTCCCGCACAGATTAGATACTTTCAGTAGGGTATTTGTGAATATAACACTGTGTGTGTGTGTGTGTGTGTGTGTGTGTGTGTGTGTGTGTGTGTGTGTGTGTGTGTGTGTGTGTGTGTGTGTGTGTGTGTGTTGTGCGCGCGCGCGTGTGCGTGACATGGTTGCGTGCATGCATGCTTGTGTATGTGATGAGAAGGAGGGGGTGGTGGTTGCTCTGTCTGTGTTTCCTTACACGTGTAGCTGTGGAACTCATAATGCAAATCAGGTGTCCAACGCCTGAGTGGCTCATAAACTCTCTGTGAAGAGATGGGCTTTGCCCTCTGATTAGAAATGCTTAACACACCAACAACACACAGGCCATACTGCAACCCTGTCCTGCTCACAGCTCTCTAACCGGTGGAGGGCATGACGTTTATCAAACGCATAAAGATAGATGCTTCATTTCATCAATGAAACATGAAAGTACTTATGTGCAGTTAGGACAGAGTACCAATGTAACAGTATAACTTTATGGCGTCCCTCGCCCGACCCGGGCGCGAACCAGGGACCCTCTGCACACATCAACAACGGTCGCCCACGAAGCATCGTTACCCATCGCTCCACAAAGGCCGCGGCCCTTGCAGGCAAGGGGCAACACTACTTCTAGGTTTCAGAGCAAGTGACGTAACTGATTGAAACGCTAGTAGCGCGTACCTGCTAACTAGCTAGCCATTTCACATCCGTTACACTCACCCCCTTTCAACCCTCCTTTTTCCGCAGCAACCAGTGATCCGGGTCAACAGCATCAATGTAACAGTTTAACTTTAGACCGTCCCCTCGCCCGACACGGGCGCGAACCAGGGACCCTCTGCACACATCAACAACTGACACCCACGAAGCGTCGTTACCCATCGCTCCACAAAACCGCGGCCCTTGCAGAGCAAGGGGCAACACTACTTTAGGTTTTCAGAGCAAGTGGCGTAACTGATTGAAACGCTAGTAGCGCGTACCCGCTAACTAGCTAGCCATTTCACATCCGTTACACCAGCACCAGTGTGTGTTTGTATTGTACTTTTTTTAAATTTTGACTTGTTGTGGTTTGGCTATGTTTGAACTGCACTGGTCATGTTTTCCCTACAGAGGGTTGGGGGTTAAGTGTGCACACACACAAACACACACACACACACACACGAGAAGTACATTTTCTTTCAAGCAAACACCATGACAGTGCTAATGTATGTTAGGGCATTCTGCTTGATCTCCCCATTCTCTTTGAAACATTCTCTTTCTGACGACATAACAAAGAAAGCAGTATTTTTTCTGGGCTGTACTTGTCAATTCATTCAACAGCATAAGATTATTTTATGTCTGTAAAAGAAAAAAAATTATTTAGCTCAATCAACTTTTGATGCGTCTCTGTACATTGAAACGTTTCTCTGTAAAAGGCATTCACTTTGTGTTTTTTACAGAGAGCTCAGTTATAATGAACCAGCGATCTGAGTGACATGGGTTACTGTAAAGCTCAAGGGGAACAAAGATGGCTGCATAGTTGGATAAACAGCATTTGTTTAACACTAATGAAAACACACTTTGGGAAATACCCTAACTCAGGCTAATAATGGCAACTTGCTGTGGTCATGTGCCCCTATATGGGCCTATACTCACACTAATTGCCCTGTGTGTCTGTGTGTGCATGCATGTGTGTGTGTGTGCGCATACAGCATATTATTTGTATATTCTTGTTTGTTTGTGGGAGGTTCATATGTTTGTAGACTTTGCATGTCTGCATTTGTGTGTGTATAATTTGAACGTGGTGAGTGCGGATGGTGTGTGTTTATGTGTGTGAAATCTCCTCAGCTGACTTGCTAATCCAGTAGGCAGGCTTAGACACTGAGACTCTCAGCCCTATGAGTAACCTCTAGTACAATTAAACTAAACTAAAACACACACTGAGAAATGGGATAAAGTAAGAAGCAGCATCAGGAAAAACATATGCCTTACAACCTCTCAGCCTCCTGTATCCAAACCTCGCTTTTCAATTGCTTGTGCATGCTTTACTGACCTACCCTCCCTCTTTCTTTCTTTCTCTCTCTCTTGCTCTCTCTCCCTCTCGCTCTCTCTCTCTCTCTTTAAGCTGGTCTAAATCCCTCTGTTTTTCTCACTCTATTCATGTCACCTTAAAACTTCTCTAGGATAGGGGGCAGCATTTTCACGTTTGGATGAAAAGCATACCCAAATTCAACTGCCAGCTACTCATCCCCAGAAGATAAGATATGCATATTGTTAGTATATTTGTATACTCTGACGTTTCTAAAACTGTTTGAATCATGTCTGTGAGTATAACAGAACTTATTTATCAGGCGAAACCCTGAGGACAAACCTTTCAGAATTTTTTTTTTGAGGTCACTCTCTTTTCAATGAGTTTTCATTGGGAAACCAGATTTCTAAGGGACCTGCTTGCAGTTCCTACCGCTTCCACTGGATGTCAACAGTCTTGAGAAATTGGTTGAGGTTATTCCTTTGTGTAATGAAGAAGTACGGCCATCTTGAACGAGAGTCACATTAAGTGTCCTGTTAGATAGAAGTGCGTTACCAGAAAGCTGGCTATAGTTGGTTTTAATCCTGTATTGAACACAGATCATCCCGTCTTCAATTTTATCGATTATTAACGTTAAAAAATACCTAATGTTGTATTACAAAAGTAGTTTGACATTTTTTGGCAAAGTTTACAGGTAACCTTTGAGATATTTTGTAGTCACGTTTCACAATTTGGAACCGGTGTTTTTCTGGATCAAACGCGCCAAATAAATGGACATTTTGGATATATATCGACGGAATTAATCGAACAAAAGGACCATTTGTGATGTTTATGGGACATATTGGAGTGCCATCAACAGAAGCTCGTCAACGGTAAGGCATGAATTATATCTTTATTTCTGTGTTTTGTGTCGCGCCTGCAGGGTTGAAATATGCTTCTCTGTCTTTGTTTACTATTGTGCTATCCTCAGATAATAGCATTGTTTGCTTTCGCCGAAAAGCCTATTTGAATTCTGACATGTTGGCTGGATTCACAACCAGTGTAGCTTTAATTTGGTAACTTTCATGTGTGATTTAATGAAAGTTTGATTTTTAGAGTAATTTTCATAGTAATTAATTAGAATTTGGCGCTCTGCATTTTCTCTGTTTTTTTGCCAAGTGAGACAGTAGCGTCCCACCTAAACTCAGATTTTTGGATATAAATATGAACTTTACCGAACAAAACATACATGTATTGTGTAATATTTCCGATAGTCTGTATTAGAAGGTCGATATTACCCGATTATGATTTTCAACGCCGATATACGATTTTGGTGGACCAAAAAAAGCCGATACCGATTAATCGGGGAGCCGATTTAATTTTTATAAAATAATAAATCAACACCGGGGTTAATTATATAAATTTCTATGCATACAACTCCATTGGGTGAGCTATATTATAACAGGCTCCTATGAACAATACTCGACAACAATACCTGAATGAACACATTATTTTCAACTAATATACATACATCAAAACTCATTTAAGCCTTAAATTATTAATATAAACAGAATGCAGTGATAATCAATAATTAGCAATAGGTTATACACACCTTACATAAATCCATGAAGTGTCATGGTTCAAAACGTGATTCTGGATGCTCGCCAAACAACTAAAGATACGAGCTAGTGTCAGGAAAGAAAGTAAAAGTGCCGAATATGTGCCCATTGTAAGAAAGCACCTAACGTTTAAGTTCTTCTTTCAGTAACCATCGAACATAATGAATCAGCTAGCTAGGGATATCCTCTTTTAAAACTTCGAGTTGTTCCAATATTCCCAGGTAAGAAGTTTTAGGTTGTAGTTATTATAGCAAAATCTTTTGTTATGATCGGTTATAAAATAATTAGTCACCGGAGATGCTTTGGAACTTTGCTCTTTTCTCCTCGGTATTAATAGCCACTATATTGTGACCACTGCATCCACACATAGGGTATAGCTATGGATACATAACACGCCTTTTTGAATCATAAGAAATAAGTTCTTACAGTATTAGATTAGAGAGGAAATGCAATGCTATCTGATAGTTTAACGGAGGCCGAAAAAGTTGGATGCTAGAATGATTATAGCTTCACCGTCCTTTCGTGCCTTAGCTCCTACTGGACTCACGCACAACGACGAACACATCCGCCACAAGCCCACCCTCGAAAAGCAGCGTTACCTCATGCCAGAGCAAGGGAACGCCTACTTCCAAGTCTTAGAGC
>NC_036872.1:398459-414826 GCF_002910315.2 Salvelinus sp. IW2-2015
ACATGAAGTTCCTATGAGTGTCATCTGATGAACATCATCAAAGGTTAGTGATTCATTTTATCTCTATTTCTGCTTTTTGTGTACTCCTCTCTGTGCCGGAAAAAACATGGCTGTGTTTTTCTGTGGCTATGTACTGACCTAACATAATTGTTGGTGTCTTTCGCCGTAAATCCTTTTTGAAATCAGACATTGTGGCTGGATTCACAACAACGTGTAGCTTTAATTTGGTGTCTTTCATGTGTAATTTCATGAAAGTTTGATTTTTATAGTTAATATATTTGAATTTTGCGCTCTGCATTTTTACTGGTTTTGGCCAAGTGGGACGTTTAGCGTCCCACATATCCTAGAGAAGTTAACTCGTCAACGACTCAGCTTGTTTGTTGTTGTATGTGGCTAAATTCTAAGTATTAGTTTCAGACAAGGTTATTATAGTTTTGTGTTTTCTATTTTTAATAAATTTAAGTTTAGTTTCAGTTAGTTTTCTGACTTAATTTACTAGTTTTTATTCAGTTTTAGTTTGATAAAACATTTTCTATTTTCGTTTTTATATTATTAAGTTTCAGTTTTAGTTTAAGTGTTAGGAACAGAAAGTAAGCCTATGCGTGGGAGGCAAGTAACCATGTGTGTGGTAGGTTGTTTTTCTTCCTGTTAGCGAGTGATAGCTAGGTAGTCTTGGGAAAGCAACAGCACTAGGTCTTGCAGGAGGATGTCAGATTGTCTTGGACATTTCGGAGGAAAAAATTCCTGGGAGGGTCCTCTTCAGACAGAGAACTCTCCAGGAGTGACGTTTGAAACGCTATTAGCGCGCACCCCGCTAACTAGCTAGCCATTTCACATCGGTTACACCAGCCTAATTTCGGGAGTTGATAGGCTTGAAGTCATAAACAGCAGAGCTGCTAGCAAAACGCACGAAAGTGCTGTTTGAATGAATGCTTACAAGCCTGCTGGTGCCTACCATTGCTCAGTCAGACTGCTCTATCAAATCATAGACTTAATTATAACATAATAACACACAGAAATACGAGCCTTAGGTCATTAATATGGTCGAATCCGGAATCTATCATCATCGAAAACAAAACCTTTATTCTTTCAGTGAAATACAGAACCGTTCCGTATTTTATCTAACGGGTGGCATCCATAAGTCTAAATATTCCTGTTACATTGCACAACCTTCAATGTTATGTCATAATTACATACAATTCTGGCAAATTAGTTCGCAACGAGCCAGGCAGCCCAAACTGGTGCATATACCCTGACTCTGTGTGCAATGAACGCAAGAGAAGTGACAATTTCACCTGGTTAATATTGCCTGCTAACCTGGATTTCTTTTAGCTAAATATCCAGGTTTAAAAAATATATACTTCTGTGTATTGATTTTAAGAAAGGCATTGATGTTAATGGTAAGGTACAGTCGTGCAGCGATTGTGCTTTTTTCGCAAATGCGCTTTTGTTAAATCATCCCCCATTTGGCGAAGTTGGCTGTCTTTGTTAGGAAGAAATAGTCTTCACACAGTTCGCAACGAGCCAGGCGGCCCAAACTTCTGCATATCCCCTGACTCTGTTCCAAAAGAAGTGACACAAAGAAATTCATGTTAGCAATATTAACTAAATATGCAGGTTTAAAAATATATACCTGTGTATTGATTTTAAGAAAGGCATTGATGTTTATGGTTAGGTACCTTTTTCGCGAATGCGCACCGCATCGATTATATGCAACGCAGGACACGCTAGATAAACTAGTAATATCATCAACCATGTGTAGTTAACTAGTGATTATGATTGATTGATTGTTTTTTATAAGATAAGTTTAATGCTAGCTAGCAACTTACCTTGGCTTCTTACTGCATTCGCGTAACAGGCAGGCTCCTCGTGGAGTGCAATGAGAGGCAGGTGGTTAGAGCGTTGGACTAGTTAACCGTAAGGTTGCAAGATTGAATTCCCGAGCTGACAAGGTAAAAATCTGTTGTTCTGCCCCTGAACAAGGCAGTTAACCCACCGTTCCTAGGCCATCATTGAAAATAAGAATGTTCTTAACTGACTTGCCTAGTTAAATAAAGGTGTAAAAAAAAATAAAAAAATATCGACCAAATCGGTGTCCAAAAATACCGATTTCCGATTGTTATGAAAACATGAAATCGTCCCTAATTAATCGTCCATTCTGATTAATCGGTCGACCTCTAGTCTGTAGGCAGACATTTCAGACCGTTGCGATTTGAAACCAAGGTTTGAAGGCAAAACCTTTGCCGCGGTTTTCGTAGTAGATGGTGCAAACTAGCGAAATGCACTCGTTAAAAATAACCTCTGCCTTCTCCATCTCGCTAGCTAGCTACTACTTTGTGTCCGGCGGGAATGCTTATGCTAGGGCAGCAAGCGGATAAGGGGGTGACGTCACTGGAAAAGGCAGTGACTGTCTTCCCATGTTCTGACTCCTTTCTGCCTTGACTGACGCAAGTACTTTTACAGACGTATATGCTGGAACATTGGTACATTGCAGGAGACAATCCGCCTGTCTAGAGAAACTGCAAGTGAAAGTGATGCACAAACTAGGCCTATTAGAAACATCGCCATCTCCTGGCAGCATTTACCTGCTTGAAAAAAGCACAAAAACCTAATTGGATTCACCAAAGTTTAGAAGAGAAAAAACTAAAGCGGAACATAATTTATGATGTTAGTTTTGGTGTCAAATATAATAGTTTAGTTTAATATGATAACCTTGGTTTCAAAACACATGCTTATTCCGTGAGGGTGGGAGTGTGTGTGTGTGTTGGTGTGGAAGGGTGCAAAATCCTGACTATCACGGTGAGCAGTGACTGTATGGGGGGGGGGGACAAGAGGGATACGTAAGCAGATTTTGCTGAGTTATTAAACACTTGTGCTAAAGAGGCTTAGCCCTGCATCCCACATTGCCTGCCAGGCAATCGGATCACAGCAGATCAGACGGGATCACAGAGCCCGGGCGGGGGTGGGGGGGGGTCACAACAGCAGATTACACCCAGGGAAATATGTGAAACAATATGAAAAAAACAATCAGATTACACAAACAACCCCCCCCCCCCGCACCCCTTAGCCCTGATGTAGATACGGCACAAGATCCACTGTTTGCTCCCATGAATCCCCCCTACTAACTAAAATATGAAATTTACAAAAGGGACAAAAACACAAGACTATACAGCCTACACTGGAGGGATGGAAGGGGTGCTTTCTCTGCCTGCCTGACAAGGAGAAAGGCCAATAAGACGAGACATGTCAGGTTATTTTTCATGGTTTGATGTTCTGAAGACACAATGGGGTATTGTGTAATGTGTTATGGTGCGGAATCCATTTTCTTGTTACTTCCTCTAGGAACAAGGCTTCTCTTCTGATCCTCTGATCTCCACTCACCTCCTTGGCAATAAAGCTCCTCCGTCATCATGAACTAGCCACTGTGACACATTCTTGCCCTAATCTAAGTTCTACAATGATCCATGGTGTTTATTAGAGCCATCCAAACACGTCCCATGACTGATCCTGCATTCCACAAAACAGACCACTATTTTCATATTAAGTCTGTCTGTCTGTCTGTCTGTCTGTCCTGTCTCTGTCTGTCTGTTGTCTGTCTGTCTGTCTGTCTGTCTGTCTGTCTGTCCTGTCTGTTGTCTGTCTGTCTGTCTGTCGTCTGTCTGTCTGTCTGTCTGTCTGTCTGTCTGTCTGTTCTGTCCTGTCTGTCTGTCTGTCTGTCTGTCTGTCTGTCTGTCTGTCTGTCTGTCTTGTCTGTCTGTCTGTCTGTCTGTTCTTGTCTGTCTGTAACAACCATGACTTTACTCTTTGTTAACACTATCTTCACTGAAATGATTGCTCTACTTCTAACTTCTCACACAACGAAGCATCAAAGCAAACACCCAGGAGGTCCTGTACTACAGCTGAGGTTGACCGACTGTAACAACGGTTGTCCATGTAGGTTGTACATTTTATTTATTTTATACATTTTTTTTATTTCACCTTTATTTTAACCAGGTAAGCAAATTGAGAAACAAGTTCTCATTTACAATGCGACCTGGCCAAGGATAAAGCAAAGCAGTGTGACACAAACAACAACACAGAAGTTACACATGGATGACCAGTGAGACCAGTACCTCCTGGAGCGCGTGCTACGGGTGGGTTGTTGGTTATCGTGACCAGTGAGCTGAGATAAGGCGGAGCTTTACCTAGCATAGACTTATAGATGACCTGGAGCCAGTGGGTCTGGCGACGAATATGTGGCGAGGGCCAGCCGACTAGAACATACAGCTTTGTTGCGTAATATAAAGCCGCTTCTAGATTTGATTTTGGATTGGAGATGTTTGATATGAGTCTGGAAGGAGAGTTTACACTCTAGCCAGACACCTAGGTATTTGTAGTTGTCCACATATTCTAGGTCAGAACCGTCCAGGGTAGTGATGCTAGTCGGGCAGGCGGGTGCGGTCAGCAAACAGTTGAAAAGCATGCATTTGGTTTTACTAGCGTTTAAGAGCAGTTGGAGGCCATGGAAGGAGTGTTGTATGGCATTGCAGCTTGTTTGGAGGTTAGTTAACACAGTGTCCAAAGAAGAGCTAGATGTATACAGAATGGTGTCGTCTGCGTAGAGGTGGATCAGGGAATCAAGAGAGCGACATCATTGATATACAGAGAAAAGAGTCAGCCCGAGAATTGAACCCTGTGATACCCCTATAGAGACTGCCAGAGGTCCGGACAACAGGCCCTCCGATTTGACACACTGAACTCTGTCTGCGAAGTAGTTGGTGAACCAGGCGAGGCAGTCATTTGAGAAACCAAGGCTATTGAGTCTGCCGATAAGAATACGGTGATTGACAGAGTCGAAAGCCTTGGCCAGGTCGATGAAGATGGATGCACAGTACTGTCTTTTATCAATGCCGGTTATGATATAGTCTAGTACCTTGAGCGTGGTTGAGGTGCACCCATGACCAGCTCGGAAACCGGATTGCACAGCTGGGAAGGTACGGTGGGATTCGAAATGGTCAGTGATCTGTTTATTAACTTGGCTTTTGAAGACTTTAGAAAGGCAGGGCAGGATGGATATAGGTCTGTAACAGTTTGGGTCCCCTTTGAAGAGGGGGATGACCGCAGCAGCTTTCCAATCTTTAGGGATCTCGGACGATACGAAAGAGAGGTTGAACAGACGGGTAATAGGGATTGCAACAATGGCGGCTGATAATTCTAGAAAGAGAGGGTCCAGATTGTCTAGCCCAGCTGATTTATACAGGTCCAGGTTTTGCAGCTCTTTCAGAACAGTACATGTTGACCCACATGGATGTATGATAAAACACTGACCCATGATGACTTGTCCAATAGAAGTAAAGGAGACTGGGATGAATCACAATGAAGCCACTGTGTGATCCATAAGTACGGTGTCCATATTAGGACAGCCTCAGTCTCAGCAGGAGTAGTACAAATAAAGCACAGCAGGTCTGCACTACATACTCCAAAAGTAGTTCAAAAGAGCTTGTTATCCAACAACAGTGTACACTGTAGGGCCAAGACTGAGCAGCTCCTGTTAACCCAATCTGATCCACGATTAATAAGGGATAGGTGGGACATTAGCGTCCCACCTGGCCAAAATCCAGTGAAAATGCAGAGCGCCAAATTCAAATAAATTACTATAAAAATTTAACTTTCATGAAATCACACATGCAATACACCAAATTAAAGCTACACTTGTTGTGAATCCAGCCTATGTGTCAGATTTCAAAAAGACTACGGCGAAAGCAAACGATGCTATTATCTGAGGATAGCACACCAGCAAACAAACATAGACAATCATATTTCAACCCTCCAGGCGCGACACAAAACGCAGAAATAAAGATATAATTCATGCCTTACCTTTGACGAGCTTCTTCTGTTGGCACTCCAATATGTCCCATAAACATCACAAATGGTCCTTTTGTTCGATTAATTCCGTCGATATATATCCAAAATGTCCATTTATTTGGCGCGTTTGATCCAGAAAAGCACCGGTTCCAACTCGCGCAACATGACTACAAAATATCTCATAAGTTACCTGTAAGCTTTGTCCAAACATTTCAAACTACTTTCCTAATACATCTTTAGGTATTTTTTTAACGTAAATAATCAATAAAATTTAAGACGGGATATACTGTGTTCAATACCGGAGGAAAACAATGTGTAGCAAGCTTTCAGGTCATGCGCCTCTAACAAAGATTACACTTCCCTCTACCCTCATTCTGAACAGTGCTACTTCTTCATTTCTCAAAGGAAAAACCTCAACCAATTTCTAAAGACTGTTGAAATCCAGTGGAAGCGATAGGAACTGCAAGAAAGTCGCTTAGAAATCTGGATTCCCAATGAAATCTAATTGAAAAGAGAGTGACCTCAAAACAAAAAAAATTCTGAATGGTTTGTCCTTGGGGTTTCGCCTGCCAAATAAGTTCTGTTATACTCACAGACATGTTTCAAGCAGTTTTAGAAACTTCAGAGTTTTTTCTTTGCAAATCTACTAATAATATGCATATCTTAGCTTCTGGGCCTGAGTAGTAGGCAGTTTACTTTGGACACGCTTTTCATCCGGATGTCAAAATACCGCCCCCTATCCCAAATAAGTTTTAACACTAATCAAGGCCTCTTTCAAAATGGCTCACCCAGAGCCATTTTGTGTGTGTGTATGGGTGTGTGCAGGGGCATCATGCAATTTTGCATTTTTCAAAGAACTGAAACAGCTTTTTCCTACAATCTAGAGCCATAATAATTATGCCCAATTATGTGTAAAAAAAAACGTTTTTTTCTGCATAGGTTATTTAAGCATACCTCTTTACCTGTTCAATTAGCATTTTAATAAATTATGCACATTGATTTTTTATATTTTATGCCTTGTGAATTTAGTACAACTGCTACACTGGTATATAGTATCATAACCCAATAATTAAAGTAAATTTAGTAAATTGTGTATCTATTTATTGTCATTTGAGTTTTGAAAATAACAATCAAAATGTCTGTCAATCCCTAACACGGAACCCAAACCGGCTGCGCGCGTGCGCCATAGTGCATACATTTATTTTGTCCCCCTACACCAAATGCGATCACTACACGCAGGTTAAAATATCAAAACAAACTCTGAACCAATGACACTAATTTGGGGACAGGTCGAAAAGCATTAAACATGTATGGCAATTTAGCTAGTTAGCTTGCACTTGCTAGCTAATTTGTCCTATTTAGCTAGCTTACTGTTGCTAGCTAATTTGTCCTGGGATAAAAACATTGAGTTGTTATTTTACCTGAAATGCACAAGGTCCTCTACTCCGACAATTAATCCACACATAAAACGGCCAACCGAATAGTTTCTAGTCATCTCTCCTCCTTCCAGGCTTTTTCATCTTTGAACTTATATGGTGATTGGCATCTACACTTTCATAGTATTACCACGACAACCGGCAAAACAGTTCATCTTTCAATCACCCACGTGGGTATAACCAATGAGGAGATGGCACGTGGGTACCTGCTTCTATAAACCAATGAGGAGATGGGAGAGGCAGGACTTGCAGCGCGATCTGCGTCAGAAATAGGAATTACTTCTATTTTAGCCCTTGGCAACGCAGACGCTCGTTGGCGCACGCGCGAGCAGTGTGGGTGCAATAATTGAATAACATAGATTCCTACATTTATTTTTGCAATGCTCGCGCATGCGGTGCGGACGATGAAGTCAGGGTATTACCCTAAAGTCTAGCAACATTGCCAGCAGGCATAGTTAGTTAGACAAGCTACGGTAACTTGATTGATAGCCTGAAATGGCTTGGTATGTAGTTATGAGATTGGAAGATTGGGAACCTATATCTAGCTGGCTAGCTAAAGCCAACTTCATAACATTTCTAGGTGGATAGTATTACAGAGAAACAACAAAACATTTTAGATTGATTAATTCATCAAGAAGGGATCAATAGGCTACATAGCTTGATTTTGTATTTTTAATTGGTTTAATTGTCAGGGACCAAGATGTCAATGCACCAGATTTAACGAGATAGCAAATTTTCATCTGTAGTACCTTTTCAAATGTAAACTTAATTAGATGATAAAATTAATTTACAAGCATGCCTCCTGCCCATCACCAGCAGCTAAAATAAAATAAAATACTGCATGTGTCACTTCACACGCTCTCTCCTCCTCCACCTGCCTAGGCATCTCTTTGCTCTGTGCATCTTGGAAGGAACCACTTACTAGGGGGCGGGGGTACTCTTTGCTTGGTTCAGTCAGTGTGCCCCCTCCACAAAATACAGCTGACAGTTCTTTTATAAATAATGATGATAAAACGTGGGCTTAAAAATGCAGTTTTGTAATTAAGTTTACATCTGAAAACTAAAAAAATTATAAATCTGATGGGGCACATGCCTTTGTGTCCCCTATGGACATGACGCCACTGTTAGTGTGTGTGAGAGGCACAGACACATGCATCCACACACACAAGATAGCATATGCACTATACAGACACGTACACGTGGATTTTGTACTGTATAGATGTGGTAGTGCTGGAGTAGGGGCCTGAGGGCACACAGTCTGTGAATGTATTGTAATGTTTTTAAAATTGTAAAAACTGCCTTAAAACCTGTTGAGGACAGAGGGCGCTGTTTTCACTTTGGGGGAAAATCGTGCCCAATTTAAACGGCCTCGTACTCAATTCTTGCTCGTACAATATGAATATTATTATTACTATTGGATAGAAAACACTCTCTAGTTTCTAAAACCGTTTGAATTTTGTCTGTGAGTAAAACAGAACTCATTTGGCAGCACACTTTCTGACCAGGAAGTGGAAAGTCTGAAATCGATGCTCTGTTCAATGGCCTGCCTATAAATGGGCATGATACGTATGAGTATACATGCACGTCATACACCTTCCCCTAGATGTCAAGAGGAAGTGGGAGAAGAAATGAAGTGTTTATCTTGGTCTGAGGTGGAATAAATCCTCTTGGCACGACGAGTCATCCATTTTCTGTTTTCTGGAAAGCGCGAAGATGGACCTGGAATTGCCTTCTGAAAAGCTGTCGTTATAGGCGACTACTATCTCCGGCTTTGATTTTATTTGATACATGTCACAATATCATCGTAAAGTATGTTTTTTCAATATAGTTTTATTKGATTATTGAAATTTTTTTGGGACGTTAGGCGTGTTGCGTTGTCTGTGTTTGTTGACGTTGGAGAGCTTCGCGCCACTTGGCCAGTGTGCTTGCTAATTCAAGAGGGAAAAACGATATTCTAAATCCAAACAACGACTGTTCTGGACAAAGGACCCCTTGTACAACATTCTGATGGAAGATCACCAAAAGTAGGACCCATTTTGTGATGCTATTTCATATATCTGTCGAACTGTGTACTAGTAGTTTTGCTCCCAGGTTTTGGCCACTCTCTCGCTATAACATAAGCCTTATGTCGTAATGAAGATATTTTTAGAATTCTAACACTGCGATTGCATTAAGAACTAGTGTATCTATCATTTCCTATACAACATGTATTTTTCTGTAATGTTTATGAATAGCTATTTGGTCAGAATAGGTGAGAGTCTAATAGAAATATCCGCACATTCTGGGAAAAAGATGCTACGTTAGCATAATGGATAACCACTGATTTCAGCTCTAAATATGCACATTTTCGAACAAAACATAAGTGTATGTATAACCTGATGTTATAGGACTGTCATCTGAGGAAGGTTTATGAAGGTTAGTGAAAATTAATATTTTATTCACTAACGCTAACGTGCCTATTGCTATCGCTAACGTGCCTTGATGAATGAATGCGGTTGTGTGGTAGGCTATTGTAGTAAGCTAATATAATGCTATATTGTGTTTTCGCTGTAAAACACTTAAAAAATCGGAAATATTGGCTGGATTCACAAGATGTTTGTCTTTAATTTGCTGTACACCGATTTTTCAGAAATGTTTTATGATGAGTATTTAGGTATTTCACGTTGGTCTCTATAATTACTCTGGCTGCTTCGGTGCTATTTCTGACGGTAGCTYTGATGGTAGCAGCAATGTAAAACTGATTTATACCTCAAATATGCAAATTTTTCGAACAAAACATAGATTTATTGTGTAACATGTTATAGGACTGTCATCTGATGACGTTGTTTCTTGGTTAGTTTGGTTGGTTCTTGGTTAGTTTGGTTGGTTTCGTGCATGCTACCTGTGCTGTGAAAAATGTCTGTCCTTTTTTGTATTTGGTGGTGAGCTAACATAAATATATGTGGTGTTTTCGCTGTAAAACATTTTAAAAATCGGACATGTTGACTGGATTCACAAGATGTGTATCTTTCATTTGCTGTATTGGACTTGTTAATGTGTGAAAGTTAAATATTTCGAAAAAAAAAATTTTTAATTTCGCGCTCTGCCTTTTCAGTGGAATGTGGGAGGAGTTCCGCTAGCGGAACGCCGGGGCTGTAAAGGTTAATTTGCTGGACCCCAGGAAGAGTAGCTGCTGCCTTGGCCAATGGTCAACTGATGTGTCTTGCCCCACATTTGAAACCCTGATGATGCCATGGGGATCCATAATAAATACAAATACAAGGTTACCACGGTTATTTCTCTGCTTGGGGGGTTGGAATGGGCCACGGCCACCTGGGAGAGAGGAGAGGAGGAGCTAGATTCATATGAAGGGTTCATGGCTCTGTTAAAATGTATTTTCGATCATGCACCGGAGGGCAGAGAAGGGGGTGAGCGCCTACTCCAATTACGGCAGGGGGACCAGACGGCTGTCTAGTACGCAGTCACCTTCCAGACAGTAGCAGCATCCAGTGGATGGAATGAGCCGGCGCTACGTACTCTATTCAGAAGAGGTCTGCGAGAGCAGGTCTAGACGGAACTGGCCTGTCGAGACAACAACCTCTCCTTGGACGCACTCATTGCGATGGCCATCTGCCTGGATAACCTACTTCGGGAGCGTCAGTTCTCTCATCGCTTCTCTCCCTCCCTCAGTGAACACTCTGGATCAGAGCCTGAACCCATGGAGGTAAGGGTCACGCTTTGCCGCGGCAGAGCGACACAGACGGAGACAGCTGGGGCTCTGTCTTTATTGTGGTCAAGGAGTGCACCAGCTCCAGCGGTGTCCAGTACTTCCCAACCCGGGATCCACGAGAGCAGAGGGATGGTCACGTGATCTTCCACCTCCTGGGGCAGGAGTGAATATTCCCTCTTCATCACTTTCTGCTAAACTCTTTTTAGTGTCCATCACACTAGTTTACTGTCCCTCATATGCTGTGTCTACAGTGTTAGTGGTGCTGCAGGGAACTTTATTGACCAGATCCTTGGCTCTCTTAACATCATATCATACCCTCTCTCCTCTCCTTTCCAGATTCAAGCCCTCGATAATCGGCCACTAGGACCCAGGCCATGGAGGAGCACATCCAAGAGGCACTCCAACAAGGTTTCATCCGCACGTCCACTTCTCCTGCGTCGGCTGGCTTCTTCTCGTGGTCAAGAAGGATGGAGGGTTACGTCCATGTCCATGTATTGATTACAGAGGACTCAATGAAATCACCACTAAGTACCGTTACCTTCTCCCGTTGGTGCCGGCAGTCATGGAACAGCTCCACGGGGCCCGGTTCTTTACCAAACTGGACCTGCGGAGTGCATTCAATCTCATCCGCATCCGGGAGGGGGATGAATAGAAGACAGCTTTTAGCACGATGTCTGGTCACTACGAATACTTGGTGATGCCATTTGGCTTAGCCAATGCTCCATCAGTTTTCCCGGAATTTGTTAACGAGGTGTTCAGAGACATGCTCGAACGCCAGGTGGTCGTGTATATCGATGACATCCTGGTCTTCTCGGCTACCCTGGAGGATCACATCGCTCACGTTTGAGCAGTCCTGGAACGCCTTGTGGTTAACCACCTGTTCGTCAAGGCTGGAAGTTCCAGTTTCATCAGAAGCCTGTCTCCTTCCTAGGCTACCAAATCAGTGCGCAGGGAGTGAGGATGGACGTCAAGAAGGTGGATGCGGCCGGTCCCAACCACAATAAAGGGGTTACAATGTTTTTTTTGGAGCCGCACCCATTAACTCCTGTTCCATATGTGCCCAAACCAAATCCCTCCGTAACGCTCCAGCAGGGAAACTCCTTCCCCTTCCTGTGCCTCCTCATCCCTGGTCTCATCTATCCACTGACTTTGTTACTGATCTCCCCACCTCTGACGGTTTCACCACCATTTTGGTGGTTGTGGATAGATTTTCCAAATTCTGTCGTTTTATCCCTCTCTGGACTCCCTACTGCTCTCCAGGTCGCAGAGGCACTATTCCAGCAGGTCTTCCGGCATTATGGCCTTCCGGAGGACATAGTCTCTGACCGTGGTCCCCAATTCACATCATGGGTATGGAGAGCCTTTATGGAGAAGCTCGGGGTCACGGTCAGCCTCACTTCCGGGTATAGGCCTCAGTCCAACGGGCAGGTGGAGAGGATGAACCAGGAGCTGCGGAGGTTCCTGAGGAGCCGCTGTTAAGACCGGCAGGGAGAATCCTTCCATGGGCGGCCAGAATTTGCTATGTCACTCCTCCACTGGGCTGACCCCCTTCCAGTGTGTTCTGCGTTTTCAGCCGGCCCTGGCTCCGTGGACCCCGGGCTAGACCGAAGCTCCTGCAGTTGATGAGTGGTTCAGATGCGCAGAAGTGTGGAGCGACGCTCACGTGAGACTCCAGCATGCCGTCCACTGTCTGAAGGAGCAGGCAGACCGCCACCGCAGTGCGACCCCCGTGTTCCATCCGGCGGATCAACGAGATGACGTATAGGTTACAGCTTCCCAGTGACTATCGTATCTCTTTTCATGTCTCCTTTTTATGTCTTCCTTCTCAGGCCGGCGGTTCCTGGTCCCCTAGCTTGTGCTGTCCCCCACGACACCCCCCCTGGACATTGAGGGGGACCGGCCTATGCCATCAGATTCCTACTGGACTGAGAGGGGTATGACACAGAGGAACGGTGATGGGTTCCGGTGGAGGACATTCTGGACCCCAACATCATCTGTGATTTCCTCCTTCACCACCCGGGCCGGCCCGCTCCTTGTTCTCAGGGGGGGTACTGTCACGTATACTCCCGTTCCTCCCCTCCGGCGTTCAACGTCGCCAGTATACTAACCACCGTTCCTGGCATCCAACATTACGCACACCTGGCACCAATCATTATGCACACCTGCACTTCATCATGAGGCACACCTGGACTCCATTACCTCACTTATTACCTCCCCTATATCTGTCACTCCCTTAGGTTCTTTCCCCAGTCAGTATTGTTCCTGCTATGTTGTCTCGTTCCATTAAACGTACCTCCTGCTTCTCGACTATCAGCGTCTTCGTTACTTCCCCATCACCCAT
Source organism: Salvelinus sp. IW2-2015 (assembly GCF_002910315.2). NCBI lineage: Eukaryota > Metazoa > Chordata > Actinopteri > Salmoniformes > Salmonidae > Salvelinus > Salvelinus sp. IW2-2015. Next base: position 411,790 of record NC_036872.1, read on the forward strand.
TGACCATGTTTGGGATGCTCTGGATCGAAGTGTACGACAGCGTGCTCCAGTTCCCGCCAATATCCAGCAACTTTGCACAGCCATTGAAGAGGAATGGGACAACATTCCACAGGCCACAATCAACAGCCTGATCAACTCTATGCGAAGGAGATGTGTCGTGCTGCATGAGGCAAATGGTGGTCACGCCAGATACTGACTGGTTTTCTGATCCACACCCCTTTTTTTAAGGTATCTGTGACCAACAGATGCATATTTGTATTCCCAGTCAGGTGAAATCCATAGATTAGGGCCTAATGAATTTATTTCAATTGACTGATTATCTTAAATGAAATTTAACTCATTAAAATATTTGAAATTCTTGCATGTTGCGTTTATATATTTGTTTAGTGTACATGTTTGTTTACATATTAATGTCTGAGTGACCTTAGCTTGCAGCGGGATCACACACACACACTTCATGCATTGTGTTTACTACAGTATATGACATCATACTCTCTAGGTCATGTTGTTTAGATCCGCTATTTACATTAGCTCATTCTAATTTGCCCTTATGTTTTACTTATTCAAACTACCAGTCGTGCACATAGGACTACTTATGTCATTCATCTTATGCTACTGGCCTTTATCTAATATTTAGCTTATGCTAAATGGTTGTTCTGGTTTGGGGATGGCACTTGGACTCTTCTCAGAAGGGGGTTGTTCCCTGGCCCCAACCGGATAAAATGAGCCAATCAGTAAAGAAATGCATCTGGTGGTGTTATAACAAACATATGCTCATAGAAGTGAGACAAACACATGTGCACACACACACATTCCTTGATGTGGAACTGTGGTGTGCATTTTTACAGAAGATACATTAATAGACGCATGATTCATATACTACTATCGTCTTGCAGGAATTCCGAGCTCTTTTCCCAGATAACATGTAACGATATACTCTGAGAAATCGGGAAGCAAGTTCAGGGAGTGAATACATTTAATAAATAAATGAACAAAACAAGAAACACAAACAGCGCACCGACATGAAACAGGAACAATGACGACTGGGGAAGAAACCAAAGGGAGTGACATATAAAGGGTAGGTAATCAAGGAGGTGATGGAGTCCACGTGAGTGTCATTATGCGCGTAACGCTGGTGATAGGTGTGCGCTCTAACGAGCAGCCTGTTGACCTAGAGGCCGGAGAGGGAGCACACGTGACATAACAAGTTTAAGATAAACAAGCCTTTCTAAGAAACGTCTCAGTTTGGCATCAATGATCAATTATGACAGATCATGACTATGATGATCTAGTTCTGATTAGCCCGTCTCTTTGGCTCTGAATTAAAATGCAGTCATGTGCATGTCAGCGCATGCTAAGACCGATCTCCACTCAATAAACCCTCTGTGCTGAGGATTTGTGAAATCCAATTACAGCCTACTATGCCAGAGGAGAGCATTGGCTGTGAATTGATGATCAGCGGTTATCAGTCTTGGACAAAATAGGTTTTCAAGGCACCTTGAAACCCCTAATGCCCCCCTTCAACCCCAATCCTAATCTTGACCATGACCCTGTGTGTCCAGGGTAACTGGGGGCAAGTTCTCTGGTGCATTCTTTAGTGCACACCGTAGCAAACCGTAGTAAAACGTTTTGGAACACAAAACGAGAGTTTCTTATTGGACAAGTTTAGGTATAGGTCCCTCCATGTTTCGGCCCTTTGATTCTGTTTGGTTCCTAGTGAATAAACCCCAAATCTGATGGAGGGGTGAAATGTTGAAAGCATCAGAACAATGTTTGTGGCAGAACGAAGTACTCGGGTTGGGGTGTAGGGTTTGAGCATAGCCTGAAGGTAGGGAGGGGCAGTTCCTCTTGCTGCTCCATAGGTAAGTACAATGGTCTTGTAGTGGATGCTAGCTTCGTCTGGAACCCATTGGCATGTGCGGAGGAGCGGGTTGACATGGGAGAACTTGGGAAGGTTGAAAACCAGATGGGATGCGGATTTCTGGATAAGTTGCAGGGGTTTGATGGCACAAGCGGCGAGCCCAGCCAACAGCGAGTTGCAGTGCATTCTTAGAAAAAAAGGTGCTAAGTAGAACCAGACACGGTTCTTCAGTTGGTCCTCATAGGGGAACACTTTTTGGTGCTGGGTAGAACCCTTTGCAGAGGGTTCTATCTACAACCCTCTAAAGAAGGGTTCTTCAAATAACTCCCTCTATATTCTTCTTCCAAGAACCATCTATGAAGGGTTCTACCGAGAACCCTTTTGTCTTTGGAGGGTTCATCCTAGAACCCTCTATGAACATTTCCGTTAGCCTTATTAGCCTTTAAAATGTCATAATTTCTGAAAGTACATTACATATATAATAAGGTCTTTCTTTCAGGGTCTAGTTATACCTTAACACAGTAGTGTTAGGAATCTCCTGGTTTACAGGCCACATCAGGCCTGCAAGTCACATTATACTGGCTTGCAAAGTGATGTGTAATTCCTATTGGAATCCAGCCAGAGTTAGGATATCCAACAAATCACCTGCAACCTGCATTCAGAATAACTGCCAGGGTAGGAAAGATTGAATACTGAGACTACCTCAATCATCTAAACTGGAACAACTGTCTCAGTAACCGGTGAAATTAAATTAAATTACTAACAGATTTATAAACTAATCCAAACTGTATGTTATTTATTTTTGTGTAGCATAACATTTATAAATCAATCAATCAAATATTAGAGTAAAAACAAACAATTCTGAAACCAAAGCAGCAGCTGGAGCAACAGCTGGAGCAGTAGCTGTATCACTTTAAAGCTGTGTGTGTGTCTGTGTGTGTATGTGTGCATATGTGTCTGTCTGTGTATGTGTGTGCGTATGTGTCTGTGTGTGTGTGTTTTTTGTGTAGCATAACATTTATAAATCAATCAATCAAATATTAGAGTAAAAACAAACAATTCTGAAACCAAAGCAGCAGCTGGAGCAACAGCTGGAGCAGTAGCTGTATCACTTTAAAGCTGTGTGTGTGTCTGTGTGTGTATGTGTGCATATGTGTCTGTCTGTGTATGTGTGTG
>NC_036872.1:416015-422763 GCF_002910315.2 Salvelinus sp. IW2-2015
GCATGTCCATGGAACAACCCACTTTACAATAGTGCATCTAACTCTAAGGGGGGGGGGGGGTTTTAGAAGGATTACTTTATCCTATCCTAGGTATTCCTTAAAGAGGTGGGGTTTCAGGTGTCTCCGGAAGGTGGTGATTGATTCCGCTGACCTGGCGTCGTGGGGAAGTATGTTCCACCATTGGGGGTGCCAGAGCAGCGAACAGTTTTGACTGGGCTGAGCGGGAGCTGTACTTCCTCAGAGGTAGGGAGGCGAGCAGGCCAGAGGTGGATGAACGCAGTGCCCTTGTTTGGGGTGTAGGGCCTGATCAGAGCCTGAAGGTACGGAGGTGCCGTTCCCCTCACAGCTCCGTAGGCAACGCACCATGTGTCTTGTAGCGGATGCGAGCTTCAACTGGAAGCCAGTGGAGAGAGCGGAGGAGCGGGTGGACGTGAGAGAACTTGGGAAGGTTGAACACCAGGCGGGCTGCGGCGTTCTGGATGAGTTGTAGGGGTTTAATCGCACAAGGCAGGGAGCCCAGCCAACAGCGAGTTGCAGTAATCCAGACGGGAGATGACAAGTGCCTGGATTAGGACCTGCGCGCTTCCTGTGTGAGGCAGGGTCGTACTCTGCGAAAGTTGTAGAGCATGAACCTACAGGAACGGGTCACGCCTTGATGTTGGTTGAGAACGACAGGGTGTTGTCCAGGATCACGCCAAGGTTCTTAGCGCTCTGGGAGGAAGGACACAATGGAGTTGTCAAACCGTGATGGCAAGATCATGGAACGGGCAGTCCTTCCCCGGGAGGAAGAGCAGCTCCGTCTTGCGGGTTCAGCTTGAGGTGGTGATCCGTCATCCACATGATATGTCCTGCAGACATGCAGAGATGCGATTCGCCACCTTGTTATCAGAAGGGGGAAAGGAGAAGATTAATTGTGTGTCGTCTGATAGCAATGAATAGGAGAGACCATGTGAGGATATGACAGAGCCAAGTGACTTGGTGTATAGCGAGAATAGGAGAGGCCTAGAACAGAGCCCTGGGGACACCAGTGGTAGAGCACCGTGGTGCGGAGACAGATTCTCGCCACGCCACCTGGGTAGGAGCGACCTGTCAGGTAGGACGCAATCCAAGCGTGGCCGCGCCGGAGATGCCCAACTCGGAAGAGGGTGGAGAGGAGGATCTGATGGTTCACAGTATCAAGGCAGCCGATAGGTCTAGAAGGATGAGAGCAGAGGAGAGAAGATTAGCTTTAGCAGTGCGGAGCGCCTCCGTGACACAGAGAAGAGCAGTCTCAGTTGAATGACTAGTCCTTGAAACCTGACTGATATGGATCAAGAAGGTCATTCTGAGAGAGATAGCAGGAGAGCTGGCCAAGGACGGCACGTTCAAGAGTTTTTGGAGAGAAAAGAAAGAAGGGATACTGGCTTTAGTTTGACATCAGAGGATCGAGTGTAGGTTTTTTCAGAAGGGTGCAACTCTCGCTCTCTTGAAGGCGGAAGGGACGTAGCCAGTGGTCAAGGATGAGTTGAGACGAGGTGAGGTAGGGGAGAAGGTCTCCGGAATGGTCTGGAGAAGAGAGGAGGGGTAGGGTCAGCGGGCAGGTTGTGTGCGGCCGGCCGTCAAAGACGCGAGATTTCATCTGGGAGAGAGGGGAGAAAGAGGTCAAAGCACAGGGTAGGGCAGTGTGAGCAGAACCAGCGGTGTCGTTTGACTTAGCAAACGATGATCGGATGTCGTGACCTTCTTTTCAAAATGGTTGACGAAGTCATCCGCAGAGAGGGAGGAGGGGGGGAGGGGGAGGAGGATTCAGGAGAGGGAGGAGAAGGTGGCAAAGAGCTTCCTAGGGTTAGAGGCAGATTTGCTTGGAATTTAGAGTGGTAGAAAGTGGCTTTAGCAGCAGAGACAGAAGAGGAGAATGAGAGAGAGGGGAGTGAAAGGATGCCAGGTCCCGGGAGGCGAGTTTCCTCCATTCCGCTCGGCTGCCCGGAGCCCTGTTCGGTGAGCTCGCAATGAGTCGTCGAGCCACGGAGCAGGAGGGGAGGACCGAGCCGGCCGGAGGATAGGGGACATAAGAGGTCAAAAGGATGCAGAAAGGGAGGAGAGGAGGGTTGAGGAGGCAGAATCAGGAGATAGGTTGGAGAAGGTTTTGAGCAGAGGGAAGAATGATAGGATGAAGAGGAAGAGAGTAGCGGGGGAGAGAGAGAGAAGGTTGGGACGGCGCGATACCATCCGAGTAGGGGCAGTGTGGGAAGTGTTAGATGAGAGCGAGAAGGAAAAAGGCATACAAGGTAGTGGTTAGAGACTTGGAGGGGAGTTGCAATGAGATTAGTGAAGAACAGCATCTAGTAAAGATGAGGTCAAGCGTATTGCCTGCCTTGTGAGTAGGGGGGGAAGGTGAGAGGGTGAGGTCAAAAGAGGAGGAGAAGTGGAAAGAAGGAGGCAGAGAGGAATGAGTCAAAGGTAGACGTGGGAGGTTAAAGTCACCAGACTGTGAGAGGTGAGCCATCCTCGGAAAGGGAGCTTATCAAGGCGTCAAGCCTCATTGATGAACTCTCCAAGGGAACCTGGGGGGCGATAAATGATAAGGATGTTAAGCTTGAAAGGGCTGTAACTGTGACAGCATGGAATTCAAAGGAGGCGATAGACAGATGGGTCAGGGAGAAAGAGAGAATGTCACTTGGGGGAGATGAGGATCCAGTGCACCACCCCCGCTGACCAGAAGCTCTCGGGGTGTGCGAGAACACGTGGGCAGACGAGGAAGAGCGTGTAGGAGTAGCAGTGTTATCTGTGGTAATCCATGTTTTCCCGTCAGTGCCAAGAAGTCGAGGGACTGGAGGGAAGCATAGGCTGAGATGAACTCTGCTTGTTGGCCGCAGATCGGCAGTTCCAGAGGCTGCCGGAGACCTGGAACTCCACGTGGGTCGTGCGCGCTGGGACCACCAGGCAGCGGCCACGCGGTGTGAGCGTTGTGGTGGTCTGTGCAGAGGAGGAGAGAAGAGGGATAGACAGACACATAGTTGACAGGCCTACAGAAGAGGCTACGCTAATGCAAAGAGATTGGAAGAACAAGTGGACTCACAACGTCTCGAATGTTCAGAAAGTTAAACTTACGTTGCCAGAAATCTTATTGACTAAAATGATACAGTGCTGCTGAAGTAGGCTAGCTAGCAGTGGCTGCGTTGTTGACTTAGTTTTGAAAGTGTAGCTGGCTAGGTAGCCTCGGTAACTGGCTAGGTACACTAGACAATTACTCAAAAACACAATTATCTTGACAGCAAAGACAACTAATGTAGCTAGCTAACCTACAGCTAACCAAGTCGTTCCTGCATGGTAATGTAAAATGTGATAGTCTCTACAGTGCTGCTAATTCGGTAGACGGTAGACCGTTGGCTACTGGCGCTAGCTAGCATGTTTCCTATGTTAACAGGGACGACAAATAGCTGGCTAGCTAACCTCGGATAAATTACGAAGACAGCAAAGACACTATGAAGCTAGCTAACACTACGCTAAGCAAAGTCGTTCCGTTGAATGTAATAGTTTCTACAGTGCTGCTATCGGTAGACGTTGGCTAGCTTGGCTAGCTTGCTGGTAGCTGTGGAGCTAGAGTGTTTCCTACGTTAAGAGGGAACGACAAATAGAAAGAGTGAGACAGAGATCAAACACATGCTCATATGGTTATAATTAGGGTCAGTCTTTTTCATCATAAAGCAGCTCTTAGACAACACACACACACTTAACACTGCCTTGTACACCACACACTCATCCAAGGCAGTTTTCACGTCCATACCATGTCCGATGACATCGGGAGATGAAGTGAAACCGGCCACTAGGGGGCAAAGTGAGCGCTGTTATCTTCAAGTAGGTTCAGTTTTGGCTAGGGTGTTTAGACAGAGGATTGTGGAGCTGTTTCAATATGGTTTTTTTTAAGCTATCCCCAACGTTAACCTTACCAATAACCAATCATAAGGTGAATGCACCAACTTGTAAGTCGCTCTGGATAAGAGCGTCTGCTAAATGACTTAAATGTTAAATGTTAAATGTTTCTCTCCCACTGGGGTTTACGGTGTGTGTGGTATTACAGGATTATGTACGAAGAGAGTTACACTGAAATCAGCACAGCAACAAACACAAACAAACACAAATATACAGTACCAGTCAAAAAATTTGGACACACCTACTCATTCAAGGGTTTTTCTTTTTTAACATTTTTATTTCACCTTTATTTAACCAGGTAGGCCAGTTGAGAACAAGTTCTCATTTACAACTGCGACCTGGCCAAGATAAAGCAAAGCAGTGCGACACAAACAACAACACAGAGTTACATGGAATAAACAAGCGTACAGTCAATAACACAATAGAAAAAAAGAATGTCTATATACAGTGTGTGCAAATGGCGTGAGAAGGTAAGTTATTCACAATTTAGCAGATTAACACTGGAGTGATAAATGAGCAGATGATGATGTGCAAGTAGAGATAGTGGTGTGCAAAAGAGCAGAAAAGTAAATAAAAACAATATGGGGATGAGGTAGGTAGATTGGGTGGGCTATTTACAGATGGACTATGTACAGCTGCAGCGATCGGTTAGCTGCTCAGATAGCTGATGCTTAAAGTTAGTGAGGGAAATATAAGTCTCCAGCTTCAGCGATTTTTGCAATTCGTTCCAGTCACTGGCAGCAGAGAACTGGAAGGAAAGGCGGCCAAAGGAGGTGTTGGCTTTGGGGATGACCAGTGAGATAGAGCTGCTGGAGCGCGTGCTAAGGGTGGGTGTTGTTTTCGTGACCAGTGAGCTGAGATAAGGCGGAGCTTTACCTAGCATAGACTTATAGATGACCTGGAGCCAGTGGGCCAGCCGACTAGAGCATACAGGTCGCAGTTGTGGGTGGTATAAGGGGCTTTAGTAACCTCGTTTGGAGGTTAGTTAACACAGTGTCCAAAGAAGGGCCAGATGTATACAGAATGGTGTTGTCTGCATAGAGGTGGATCAGGGAATCACCAGCAGCAAGAGCGACATCATTGATATATACAGAGAAAAGAGGCCCGAGAATTGAACCCTGTGGTACCCCCACAGAGACTGCCAGAGGTCCGGACAACAACTAAATGTTGTAATAAATGTGGAAATTGAGCAAGTTGAGATGACTAAACTGCTTCGAGTAACCCTAGATTGTAAACTGTCATGGTCATTTATGTTGAATGCTGTCTGTTTGAATGTTTGATCTACTGGCGCACAGCTCGGACACCCATGCATACCCCACAAGACATGCCATAAGAGGTCTCTTCACAGTCCCCAAGTCCAGAACAGACTATGGGAGGCACACAGTACTGCATAGAGCCATGACTACATGGAACTCTATTCCACATAAAGTAACTGACACAAGCAATAAAATTAGATTTTAAAAACAGATTTTAAAAAAACTTATGGAACAGCGGGAACTGTGAAGCAACACTAACATTGGCACAGACACATGCATACACACACACACACACACAATAACATACGCACTGTACATACACGTGGATTTAGTTCTGTAGATATGTGGTAGTGGTGGAGTTGTCACGCCCTGACCTTAGAGATCCTTTTTATGACTCTATTTTAGTTTGGTCAGGGCGTGAGTTGGGGTGGGCATTCTATGTTTTTGTTCTATGTTTTCTATTTCTATGTGTTTGGCCGGGTGTGGTTCTCAAGCAGAGGCAGCTGTCTATCGTTGTCTCTGATTGAGAACCATACTTAGGTAGCCTTTTCCCACCTGTGTTTTGTGGGTAGTTATTTTCTGTTTAGCTGTTTTGTTTGCCTGACAGAACTGTTCGCTTTCGTTCTCCTGTTTGTTGTTTTTGTTCAATTTGTTTTTTTGGATTAAATCATGAACACTTTAAACGCTGCACCTTGGTCCACTCTTCCTTCAGCCCACGAGAAGCGTTACAGGAGTAGGGGACTGAGGGCACACAATGTGTTGTGAAATCTGTGAATGTATATAGTACCCAACCAACACCCCGCAAATTAGAGAGCCCTAGATATGACATTAGACAATGCCATGATAGGGTCATTTCCAAGACCATGGACGTAGATAGAATACAGTCCAATTAGATGGTTAAGGTGGCATAACATATTTTGTTTTGTTTAGTCTTTCATCTTCACAAGTTGAATCAAGTGTAGAAGCCATAAACAACTTCCCCTACAACCATCAGTTAGTGCCACAACGCCGCTCATTTGGGAAATGTAATGCATATTTAGAGTGTGTGTGCGTTGTTAACATCTGCCTAAGTTACTGCCCAGATCTTCCAGTCTGGACGACCAGACGACGGTCCGGAACGGCGATCCCAATCCGGACCTCCGCTGCCCAGCCAATGGAGCAGACTTCTTCATTTGCAGACACCCTACCCGGGTCGACCACACCAGAGGGGGACTGCCACAGCGATCACCAACTGGACATCTGCTGTCCAGCCATGGAGCAGACTTCTTCATTTGCAGATACCCTACCTGGAGCGACCACCAGTGGGGACCAAAACGATGGTCCACAACCAGGACAACCCACGGTCATTTGTATGTTGGTTTGCAACATGCAGGTTAATCGCAAGATTGAACCAACATGGGGGACTGTCATGACGTTGGGTTGGGGGTAGGTTTACGACAGTCATAAATACCTCTTTCCCCCTTTTTCTCTCTCCCCACTATAACTGATGTGACATAAGGAAACCCATGGTTAACATAGAGATTCTGGGTAACATCAGAAGTTGGGGAAATGAACTATATTCTGGTAATCCAACCAACTGT